>NC_053022.1:172149882-172449882 GCF_003073215.2 Triticum urartu | reverse complement strand
CCTTTTGCCTATGAATCAAATAAGGCAGGAGCAGGGAGAGTAATATAGAAAACACGTCGTTTATCAAAAATTAAACGATATAAGAGAGGTGATTCAGGCCTCTCGACAAACTGGTGCGAAGCCATAGAGTTATAATCTAAATATGCAGGAGGCAACTCCATATCACCCTCACGAATGTCTATTTCAAGAAAATGAGCTAAAGCGGGTTGCATAAATTCCTCCAAAGAAATCTCCATTATGCCTATTATGATGCAACCTACGAGCTACAATGGCTCCCATATGATAAGATTGGTCTCCTAACACAGCACTCGTAAGAATGCTAAGATCAGGGACACACATGTGACATGCTTCATCCTTAGCATTTATGCATCTACCGATGAAGAGAGCAAAATAATTTATAGCAGGAAAGTGAATGCTCCCTATGATAGCCTGCGTTATATCTCTAGATTCCCCCACAGTTATACTAGCAAGAAAGTTTCTAAATTCAGATTTAGGGGGATCCTTTACACTATCCATGATGGAAGTTTGCATGCAAGAGTAAAATCCTCTAGGTCCATGGTATAAGATTTATCATAGAGATCAAACATAACTAAAGGAGAATTACGCGAAGATGAATACTCAAACCTCCTCACAAATGAACTTGTGAGATCATGATACTGGGGGCATTTGTTAGCCTCAAAATCCTCAAGGCCGACATTGCACAAATATGCTTTGAATTCTTCTTTAATTCCCGCACGGTCCATAAAATTTTCCGATGGCCATTCGCAAGGCCGTACTGGAGCGTCTCTTGGTGGATCCTCGTCAGCATCGCGCATAGCAATCCTGGGTCCTTGCTTCTTAGAGGAACCACCTTGGAACATCTTCCTAAACATATTGTTTTTCTCTGAAAAATTCTGAAATTTTTTAGTAACTTCAAAATAAAAGTAAACCAAACCCAATAATATTGATAGTAACTACTCCTACAAGTGCCTAGAGCCTATATCAAGCATTAGAACTACTTAGAACCATATAAATTTGACATGCAAGCTCAAGAACATGGTCACCTATGCATCACAAATTTGCAAAGAATAAAGCACTAGAAGAAAAAATAATTGGACCAATGGAGGAGTCACATACCAAGGAACAATCTCCCCAAACAGTTTTGCGAGAGGTTCTTTGAGCAAGGAGATCGAAAATCGCAGCAAAAGTGGCTGGAACTCGTGTTTGAGTTGGTTTTTCGGGTTTGTGTGAGATAGAGCAAGAAGATGGGTGCTGGGATAAGTGGAGGAGGGCCACCGTGGGCCCACGAGGTAGGGGGCGCGCCCTATAAGGGGGCCCACCACCCTCGTGACCAGGTGGCAGCTCCTCCCGCGGTAATTTTTGCACAGTAAATCCTCAAATATTCCCAAAAAATCATATTAAATTGGCATGGCATTCTAATGACTTTTATTTTCGGGATATTTTTATATTGCACGGATAAGTCAGGAAACAGATAGAAAAATACTATTTTTACTTTATTTAATATAAATAACAGAAAGTAAAAGTGGGGTACAGAAGTTTGTGCTTCTAGTTTCATCCATCTCATGCTCATCAAAAAGAATCCACTAACAAGGTTGATCAAGTCTTGTTAACAAACTCATTCCGATAATCATGAAACCGGAGAAATTTCGAATAGCACTAAGTTACCTCAACGGGGATATGCAAATCCCCAATAATAAGAATATCATATTTCTTCTTGACAATAGGAAGAGGAAATTCAAAACCTGCAAATATAATTGATGGAATTTTTCCAATAGAGTTGATACTATGAACTTGAGGTTGTTTCCTCGGAAAGTGTACCGTATGCTCATTACCATTAACATGAAAAGTGACATTGCCTTTGTTGCAATCAATAACAGCCCCTGCAGTATTAAGAAAAGGTCTTCCAAGAATAATAGACCATACTATCATCCTCGGGAATATCAAGAATAACAAAGTCCGTTAAAATAGTAACGTTTGCAACCACAACGGGCACGTCCTCACAGATACCGACATGTATAGCAGTTGATTTATCATCCATTTGCAAATATATTTCGGTAGGTGTCAGCTTATTCAAGTCAAGTCTACGATATAAATAGAGAGGCATACTACTAACACCGGCTCCAAGATCACATAAAGCAGTTTTGATATAATTTCTTTTAATGGAGCAAGGTATAGTAGGTACTCCGGGATCTCCAAGTTTCTTTGGTATTCCACCCTTAAAAGTATAATTAGCAAGCATGGTGGAAATCTCAGCTTCCGGTATCTTTCTTTCATTAGTAATGATATCCTTCATATATTTAGCATAAGGATTCGTTTTGAGCACATCAGTTAATCGCATACGCAAAAAGATAGCCTAATCATTTCAGCAAAGCACTCAAAATCCTCATCATCCTTTTTCTTGGATGGTTTAGGAGGAAAAGGCATGGGTTTCTGAACCCAAGGTTCCCTTTCTTTACCATGTTTCCTAGCAACAAAGTCTCTTTTATCATAACATTGATTCTTTGATTGTGGGTTATCAAGATCAACAGCAGGTTCAGTTTCTACATCATTATCATTACTAGGTTGAGCATCATCATGAACATCATCATTAATATTTTTACTAGGTTCATGTTCATTACCAGATTGTGTTTCAGCAACAGACATAGAAATATCATTTGGATTATCAGGTGGTTCAGCAATACGTTCACTAGAAGTTTGCACAGTTCTATCATTTTTCTTCTTCTTCTTTTTAGAAGAACTAGGAACATTAATATTATTTCTTTGAGAATCTTGCTCGATTCTCTTAGGGTGTCCTTCAGGATACAAAGGTTCCTGAGTCATTCTACCAGTTCTAGTAGCCACTCTAACAGCATAATCATTTTTCTTACTATTCATTTCATTCAGCAATTCGTTTTGAGCCTTAAGTACTTGTTCTACTTGAGTGGTAACCATAGAAGCATGTTTGCTAACAAGTTTAAGTTCACCTCTAATATTAGCCATATAATCACCCAAGTATTTAATTATATCGGAATCATATTTCAATTGTCTACCAAAATAAGCATTGAAATTTTCTTGTTTGACAATAAAATTATCAAACTCATCAAAGCATTCCCTAGCAGACTTATAGTGAGGGATATCACCTTCATCAATATCTATAGAGAGAATTTACCTTTACTACCTATGTCGGGATATCGGGATCAGGAGGTTCTTCAGTAAATAAATAATTAAGATCATATGTTTCTTCAACAGGTGGTGAATTAAGACCATGTATTTCTTCAATAGGAGGTAAATTCTTAACGTCTTCAGCTTTAATACCTTTTTCTTTCAAAGATTTCTTTGCCTCTTGCATATCTTCGGGGCTGAGAAATAGAACACCTCTTCTTTCGGAGTTGGTTTAGCAATAGGCTTAGTAATTGGAGCAGGATATGGCTCAGAAGTTGGCTCAGGAGGTGCCCAATTATTTTCATTTGTCAACATATTATTCAATATAATTTCAGCTTCATCCGGTGTTCTTTCCCTAAAAAGAGAACCAGCACAACTATCCAGGTAATCTCTGGAAGCATCAGTTAGTCCATTATAAAAGATATCAAGTATTTCGGGTTTCTTAAGAGGATGATCAGGGAAGGCATTAAGTAACTTGAGAAGCCTCCCTCAAGCTTATGGGAGACTCTCTTCTTTAATTTGCACAAACTTGTATATTTCCCTCAAAGCAGCTTGTTTCTTATGAGCAGGGAAATATTTAGCTGAGAAGTAATAAATCATATCCTGGGGACTACGCAGACAACCAGGATCAAGAGAATTAAACCATATCTTAGCATCACCCTTTAATGAGAACGGAAATATTTTGAGTATATAAAAGTAACGCGATCTCTCATCATTAGTGAACAGGGCACCTATATCATTTAACTTACTAAGATGTGCCACAACAGTTTCAGATTCATAGCCATAAAACGGATCAGATTCAACCAAAGTAATTATATCAGGATCAACAGAGAATTCATAATCCTTATCAGGAACACATATAGGTGAAGTAGCAAAAGCAGGGTCGGGCCTCATTTTATCTCTAAGTGATTCTTTGTTCCAATTAATTAATAACCTCTTAAGCTCATATCTATCTTTGCAAGCAAAAATAGCGGCAGAAGATTCCATATCAAAAAGATAACCCTCAGGAATAACATGCATATTTTCATCATCACTATCATCATCGTATTCAAATTCAATAATTTCTTTTTCTCTAGCCCCAGCAATTTGTTCATCAAGAAATTCACCAAGGGGCACAGTAGTTTCAGGCATAGAAGCAGTTTCATCATAAGTATCATTCATAGTAGAAGTGGAATCATTAATAACATGCGACATATCAGAACGAATAGCAGAAGCAGATGTAGGTGTCGCAAACTTACTCATAACGGAAGGTGAATCAAGTGCAGAGCTAGATGGCAGTTCCTTACCTCCCCTCGTAGTTGAGGGATAGATCTTGGTTTTTGGATCTCTCAAATTCTTCATAGTGTCCGGCAGATATAAATCCCAAGTGACTCAAAGAATAGAGCTATGCTCCCCGGCAACGGCGCCAGAAATTAGTCTTGATAACCCACAAGTATAGGGGATCGCAACAGCTTTCAAGGGTAGAGTATTCAACCCAAATTTATTGATTCGACACAAGGGGAGCCAAAGAATATTCTCAAGTATTAGCAGCCGAGTTGTCAATTCAACCACACCTGGAAACTTAGTATCTGCAGCAAAGTGTTTAGTAGCAAAGTAATATGATAGTGGCGGTAGCGGCAACAAAAGTAAAGACAGCAAAAGTAATGTTTTTGGTATTTTGTAGTGATTGTAATAGTAGCAGCGGGAAAGTAAATAAGCGATAACCAGTATATGGAAAACTTGTAGGCACCGGATCAGTGATGGATAATTATGCCGGATGCGGTTCATCATGTAACAGTCATAACATAGGGTGACACAGAACTAGCTCCAATTCATCAATGTAATGTCGGCATGTATTCCGTATATAGTCATACGTGCTTATGCAAAAGAACTTGCATGCCATCTTTTGTCCTACCCTCCCGTGGCAGCGGGGTCCTATTGGAAACTAAGGGATATTAAGGCCTCCTTTTAATAGAGAACCGGAACAAAGCATTAACACTTAGTGAATACATGAACTCCTCAAACTATGGTCATCACCGGGAGTGGTACCGATTATTGTCACTTCGGGGTTGCCGGATCATAACACATAGTAGGTGACTATAGACTTGCAAGATAGGATCAAGAACTCACATATATTCATGAAAACATAATAGGTTCAGATCTGAAATCATGGCACTCAGGCCCTAGTGACAAGCATTAAGCATAGCAAAGTCATAGCAACATCAATCTAAAAACATAGTGGATACTAGGGATCAAACCCTAACAAAACAAACTCGATTACATGATAAATCTCATCCAACCCATCACCGTCCAGCAAGCCTACGATGGAATTACTCACGCACGACGGTGAGCATCATGAAATTGGTGATGGAGGATGGTTGATGATGACGACGGCGACGAATCCCCCTCTCCGGAGCCCCGAACGGACTCCGGATCAGCCCTCCTGAGAGGTTTTAGGGCTTGGCGGCGGCTCTGTATTGTAAAACGCGATGATTTCTTCTCCCTGATTTTTTTCTCTCCGAAAGCAAATATATAGAGTTGGAGTTGGCGTCGGAGGGTTTCCAGGGGGCCCACGAGGTAGGGGGCGCGCCCTAGGGGGGGCGCCCCTACCCTCGTGAGAAGGGTGTGGGCCCCCTAGTCTTCATCTTTGGTGAGGATTTTTTATTGTTTTTTCTAAGATGTTCCGTAGAGTTTTAGGTCATTCCGAGAATATTTATTTTCTGCACATAAAACAACACCATGGCAATTCTCCTGAAAACAGCGTCAGTCCGGGTTAGTTCCATTCAAATCATACAAGTTAGAGTCCAAAAGAAGGGCAAAAGTGTTTGGAAAAGTAGATACGACGGAGACGTATCAGTGAGTAGTTACGTTTGTTCCTGAGGACATGGGATAAGTCTTGCTATAAGTAATCTTGTGAATTTGGTATTCGTTCGATATTTTGATGAGATGTATGTTGTATTTCCTCTAGTGTTGTCATGTGAACGTCGACTACATGACACTTCACCATTGTTTTGGCCTAGAGGAGGGCATTGGGAAGTGATAAGTAGATGATGGGTTGCTAGAGTGACAGAAGCTTAAACCCTAGTTTATGCATTGCTTCGTAAGGGGTTGATTTGAATCCATATGTTTCATGCTATGGTTAGGTTTACCTTAATACTTTTGTTGTAGTTGCGGATGCTTGCAATAGGGGTTAATCATAAGTGGGATTCTTGTCCAAGGAAGGATAGTACCCAAGTACAGGTCCACCCACATATCAAATTATCAAAGTACCAAATGCGAATCATATGATCGTGATGAAAACACTACAAAAAAATACACTTCCGTGATGATACGTGTTTGTCATAGTAGGTCACTTTTTTTGTCATGCATGTACATCCATGAAAAATTTATGACAGAATCAAGATAGTCATACCTGTGTTGTCGTAGAAGTGTTCCATGACATTACCAAAATTATCATCACGGAAGTGTCCACTTCCATGACGATAAATCGCGCGTCACAGAAGTGCTTTCGTCAAGGGTGACCGACACGTGGCATCCACCATAACGGAACGCCGTTAAGCTATTGGGTCGGGTTTTGGATCCGATAACCCGTTAGCAACCTCAACCAATGGGGATTTTCCACGTGTAAAATCATCATTTGCTAGAGGAAACACGTGTCGGATCATCGTCGGGACAAAAGTCATCCACTCACTGGACAGAAGGCGCCTATGATACGTCGACACGTGGCACGGCCCAAAAAGTTTAAATGGGCCGGCCCAACTAGAGGCCCACAAGATTTTGCGGACCATAATGGGCCGGCCCAGCTAAAGGCCCACAAAATTTTGCGGACCATAATGGGCTGGCCCAGCTAAAGGCCCACAAGATTTTGCGGGCCATAATGGGCCGGCCCAGGTAAAGGCCAACAAGATTTTTTGTGCCATAATGGGCCGGCCCAGGTAAAGGCCCACAAGATTCTTGCGGGTCATAATGGGCCGGCCCAGCTAAAGGCCCACGAGATTTCGCCGACACTAATGGGCCGGCCCAGCTGTAGGCCCACAAGATTTTGCGGACCCTAGTAGGTCGGCCCATTTAACTGGCTGCCATGTTTTGGGCCAAATGCCGGCCCATATTTGATCCGGTCCATTAATGGCCTGCCACGCTCCGGGCCTAATAGTGGCCCATATGAGATCCGGCCCGTTAAAAGCCTACAACGTTCTGGGCCAAATTACGGCCCAGATCAGGTCCGGCCCTTTAAGAGGCTTTGGGCTCAATTATGGCCCATACCAGATTCGGCCCGTCAACTGGACACTATGCTTTTGGGCACACTTGCTAAAGGCCCACTTAGTAATTCGGCCTGATATTGGTTTTGGCCTGTGAAGGGTCCGTTTAACATTTCGGCCCTATATTAATTTCGGCCTGTTAAAAGCCCATCATATAGTTGGGCCTAACTACGACCCGGTTTGCATCCGGCCTGCTCGCAGCCGATATCTGATTGGGCCAAACAAGGACCCAGACAATTTTGGCCTGTTAAAAGCCCATGATTTGATTCGCACAATCATGGGCCGGGGTTCATTTCGGGCTGCTGCCGGCCCGTGAGCTGATCGGCACGTTTCAGGCCCAACCTACATCGTGATTGCATGACGGTCCGATTATGTACCGTAATTTTACGGTTTGGCCGGTTTACTGCGAAGACAGGATATATATACCTTAAAATAACTGCAGCATCGTGAATAAGAAAAAACCTATACTATACAATAAAGAAATTACGGCATATTACATCCACTGGGCATCAAAGTTCGCCACTATGATAACAAAGCACAAGCAGACAACAGATTACATATACTGGGCATCAAAGATCACCACCAGTGCAAATAAACACGCCGAAAAAATAATATACAAAACCGACAGCACTTCAATAGAGTTCAAGAAAGGTTAGCCCTGCTGGGGAGCTGCAGCGCAAGCAGCTGAGCAAGATGATGAGACTGCGCTTGTTCAACACTTATATCTTCCTCACTCTGAAAGATAAACAAGCAGACAGATGACAGGTTTTGCACATAAAAGTATCAGTGCTGACAATTCATCACATTTCTTACTGACGAATAAAGTGACACGGTTTAAATTTGCATTAACACAATATGGTATTGTTCAGGTCAAGACATGGCAGGAAATGACATTGTGAAGGAGTTGGCAGCTTCACCACACCACTGGATTACAGATCAAGAACTCATAAGTATCAATGGTTAGTGTGCTCTCAATTTATACCATTTCAGATTGGCAAATAATGAGACGGTTTAAATAATAGTAGAATGATATGACATTTTTCATAGTTAAGACATTGCAGAATATGACATTGTGTTGTAGTGGGTAGGTTCACCACACCACTGGATTACAGATGAAGAACAGAAGAATACATGCAGTGCAAAAGAAGATCACTTGCTCTGTATAGTTTAATTTACATGGTATGAAGAAGGAACTTGGTTGTACAAGTGAAAACTTAAATTGAGAAAGGACAAACTTTTGTTTATGAACTACATATAATAAACTTTAAACAAGCAATTTGATGCAAACACAAAAAATAAACAGCTGTTGCATTCATGCCTAACCAAATATATACAACAAAGTTTGAAGGCTTGAGATGGACAAACTTACATTATTGGTGAAGACAGGCTCTATAAAGGCCTTGTCCATGCTGATGGGGGGGCAATTCAAGAAGTTTACCACAGAATCTTCTTCAAAAGCATTGCCTTTATTCTACATTTTGTTAAGAATAAATATAGATGTGATAATATAAGAAAAAATGGAGAATATTTAAGATAATATGAAGAGTGATGCTACATAACCAAGTAGCTATAAATGTAACTGCAGCGATACAGGCAAAAGGTACAGCCAAGAGCAATGCACAGCTAAACTTCTTCAGTACCAACCTTATGGTAAGAGTAAATAAAGATCTGATGTGTAGAAAATGGAGGGCAAAGGAAAATAAGCTGCAGAGTGATGGTACATGAACAACTACCTGTCATTATAAGTACACTGATAAAGGACAGCATGTACTTACAAGAACAATGCAGAGCTAAAAAACATTGGCATTGGATATATTCTACACTAATGTAACCATTCATACAGATCAGATAATTTGGAGCAAACAATTGATAAGCAAGCTATCATGCATACTGCTGTCACATAATGAACCAGGTATGTATGCAAGTACAGTGATACAGGACAACAGGTACTAACAAGAGCAAAGTAGCGGGCAGCATATTTGAGATATCCTGTCGTTCTTGTCAAACTGGAATTCTTCTTCAAGCAGATTTCCTGCAAAAAAGATCCGTAAGGCACATGCGGAAAAGTAGAAGTTCAAATTTTCATGTGATTTCATAGACAGTACCTCATCCTAGGAATGAGACTAGTGCATAACAAGGTTTTTCCATTCAATGTCTTCTAAATTTAGCATAGGAGACTTCACCAGAAATTCGTTTATAGACTTGCCATCAAAGTGTGATTTCCTCAGGTAACACCGATACTGCTGCAATGCTTCCTTGAAAAGCACAAGCAAGCTTTGCTCGTCATGACTATCCAGATTGACCCTCTCCTAGTTACAACAATGTAATGTAAATCATTGATGTGTTCAATCAGCAGAAAACAAGAAAATAATAGCCATGAATAATAGCACTTACACGTAAGTTGGACAGGAAGATGTGAAAATGGTGTTTGTCTTCACAATAATCTTCCCATGATGGGAATATATGCACGTAGTCCCTAACAACATTGAAAGAATTGTATTTTAAACTGGGAATAAATGGAATGGGGTTCCAATCTGCAGGAATTGGCCGTCTCTACAGTTGGGATAGGTCTTCGGCTGGTGGACTTGCTGTACATTTTGCTGGAGTGTGATTTTTCTGTGGTACAACTGGTGCTATGGCAAATGAAATCGGTATACCTTTTGCTGGAGTGCAGGTCCTGTGTGGGGGGGGCTAGTGGTGTGGCCAGTGAAGTATGGGTACAGTCTACTAGAGTCGGTCCTACGTTTTGTGTCACTGGTTGTACAGCCAATATAAGTGGGGTGCTGTCTGATTTCTCCGGCACCACCACGTTTTTCAAGGACTTTGCTGGTGCTCCTTCAGGTTCGGCAATCACCCTCTTCCTTCTTGATGTCTGATGCACAAGAACAACATTTGAGTGGAAAAACATGGTATGATGCCAGATGGAATATGTATTGATAATGGATGGGCATGGCATCTCGACATATATGATGAGTAAACTAAGCAGATGGCGGTGCAACAAAGTAGAAGAAATGCAAGACAACATATGCAAGGTACCCGCAATCAATAAAACATTGCCAAATTAGAACAGGCACCTTGATGGGTGAACAGGACGGGCCATCTGCCTTTGACTCCTCAAGGTTAGAATAGTCATTAGGATGATATTCTGAACAAGAATCAACAGGTGGGGAGCGTATGAGTTTCATTGCATCCAGAATGGCACTCAATGCCTTGGTGCCAATTTTCTAAGTCATTGCAGTGTTTAGCTTCAAGAGTGGACTGGTGCTAGTGCGACACAAAGCAGCTACATAGATCATAGTGTAGATATAACGGGAAAACCTTAAGCATCAGAGTAAAATCAGCAAAGTGAAACTTGCTGGAATATATGTGCTAGTATTGCCGGTACGGCTAGAAAGGCTTCGGATACCAGCTCTCTTCAAGTGAAGGTGCGGTACTATTAATATCAATGTAACTCTCAAAGGCGACACAGCTCCCCGCATTTTCTTGCTATTCTTATAGGATTCAAGTGGGCAGGCCACTACAAATCCTGTTCCTATGTTTACAAGATCCTACGAATCAAAGAGGCTCAAAGTGTCCATCACAACCGACCGTATAGACCTCTACACTGCAAATGTCCCTGCTCATCTTCAGTACAAGGAACATACTGTACTACTATCATACTCCCTCCGTTCCAAAATATAAGTCTTGGCAGAGATTTCCACTATGGATCACATACAGATGTATCCAGGTACATTTTAGAGTGTAGATTCACTCATTTTGCTCCATATGTAGTCCATGGTGGAATCTATACAAAGACTTGTATTTAGGAATGGAGAGAGTACATATTAAAGAAGAACGGAAGAGGAACATGGTAAAGAAGAAGCAGATTTTGGATAATAAAATGTTGGTTGCGCAGTGCCCACACATGATGAACCAGAGCACATTAAGAATGCAACTCCTAGCTGTCTCTCGACCATTTCAGGCGGTTGGATGAAGATCCTACGTCTCCTACAGAACACCGCACGGGCCGCCGGCCGGACAACCGCCCCCACCGCCTGTGTTCCTCCGCCACCCCCACCCCAACCCCCACCCGCGTCGAGTTTTCTTCATTCGGCGAGGCCCCACAACCACTCGAGCCCCTTCGATCGCACCGGCAAACTCCAGCGAGCTCTGAAAAATTGACTGACCCAATTTTGAAATTTAGTCTACTGTGATTTAACTAGTGTGGAATATAAAAGGGGAAAACCATAAGAATTGCGAGTATGGTGTTGAGCGTGCCATGGCGGATCTGAAGGTGCAAACCGGACAAAGGCAACTTCGCAACCAAGACAAGAAATCAGAGTAAAGCAGTGGCGATCTATTTTCTTGCTGCGATAAATAAGTTGAGCAGATACGAAAGAGTACCGCCTCTAGTGCGGCGCCGTGTAGGCATCTACTGAGAATTTGACGGTGCTGCAGTAGTGATGGCTGTCGGTGGCGTGGAAGAAGATCTAGGAGGGTAGACGGTGGCGGCGGGGCGCGGTGGACGAGACGGTCGTAGGAGCGGCGCCGGCAAGGTGGACGACGGCGGGTATGAAGCGAGAGGACGGGATGCAAGGATCCCGGTCCGAAGCCGTGGATGAGAGAGGTCGATCTCTTGTAATGGACGGCGGCGTCGGGGTATCAGCTCCGGCATGGTGGAGGAGGACGGCGGTGGATGGGGTGGCGGATGGCGGCGGACGGAGGAGGGTGGGGTGGAGAGGGTGTTTTGGCGCCCACGGAGTACGAATGGGGAAAAGGGGGTAGAGAGGAAGGGGGAACCATGTATTCAGCGCGCGCTTGTCTCAAATGCGAGGAAATTTACAAACTTAGCCCCCGTTTCAAATTTCTACTACATCACAGCAACACTAGTCGGTCGGGGATAGGACGGTAATCTCGCATACACCGAATATTTGCCGACGAGAGTTTGTTTTTGGCGCCCACCGTGTATGAATATGAATCGGGGAGGGAGTCGATTTCGGCCGAGGACACACTGTGTTTTGGTGCCCACCGTGTATGAATCCGGGTGAGAGGCGGTTACGTCACGTTTGGGTGAAATTACAAACCTACCCCTATCGAAACCTATAGAAATCCAGCATATAGGCTTTGCATGGCAGGGATAGGCAGCAGTGATTTCCATCTCGCAGATTTTGGTTCCGGGCGGTTACTGCGACTTTCCCCGCTTCGTTCAAATTTTGTAGAGTGCACGTTTACCGTGCCAACTCAATTCGAATCCCGTTTGTATTCTATTTTTTCGGGCGGGATCCATTTTCAATTGGAATTACATTCTATATACATCATTTCTATATATATACTTTCAAAAGCACAACACAATTTATACATAAATATGGTTTACAAATGGCATGATCTCAGATTCATAAGGTTGTATCCATCAATTTGGATTTTCAAATATTTGAAACCACTTTATGTTGAAATCCAATGTATGCATTCCTCGCTAACTGTCTCCAGTTAATGTGTGTTTCATGCGGGTTTTTTTTACTTCTCAAACATGTATAATGTGTTTCACACACGCAACATATAGTGTAATCCCGTTTAGACATTAATTGCATATAAACCATGCATTGTTTGTAATTGAAGAATCTATGGATCACCAATATTGATAAACTATATAACATTACACGTGTGCCCAAATTCAAATGAATATGCATGTTTGATACACCAATTTGCGTTATGATATTATCGATGTCGTGATCTCCAGTTTAAATATTTGAATCCCCTTTAATCTAGATATTCGTCTCATATAGCTATCACTCATGCTTATATAGGACTATCTCTCTGGACCTATACGCGTACATCGTCTCTCATGTATCTCTCGTGCTACCTGTATGTCGACAATGATCTTTTATGTTCGTAACACACTGACGGTACTCTCTCCCTCGACCTTCATCACTCTATCTCTCTCTAAGTATATCTCGCTCCCTGCTATGTATCTCTAACTATGATTCTCCATGTGGAATCTCTTTCTCTCACACAAACACAAAACTTTGTCTCCCGGGGTCTCATTTCTCTCTACTATTCCCATGTGTACCACTCACACACCCCTCATACAAAGATGTCTTTCGCTCCTTAGATATGAGAACCTACGACTCTTCCTCATCAATATCTCTTTCTCACACACAAACACAAACTCTGTCTCCCAGGGTCTCATATTTCTCCATTGTTCTCTTGTATGTCGCTCACACACACCCTCTCTCCTTAGAGATATCTTGCGTTCCCTCGTATGTCTCTCTAGCTATGACTCTCGTTGTGAAATGTATTTCTCTCTCGCAGACACAAAACTCCATCTCTCTGGATCTCATTTCTCTCTGATATCTGTTTGTATGTGACTCACACGCACCCTCTCTCTATCTCTCTCTCACACACACATAACCCAACCTTCTGATCCACTCGACTCCTATCTCTAACGCACACTAGCTAGCATCTTTATCTTTCTATTTATCTGTTTCTCCATCGACCTTCTTTCTCGCCCTCACTCTTGATTCCTGTCAGGCACACTACATATGTTTCTCTCTACATGCAGTCAAGTGCCCTCTCACACACATATATAACTTCACCCTTTGAATCACCTGACGGTCATCTCCAACACCCAAACTAGCGGATGTCCCTCTAGCTAGCATCTCCATCTCTGTATCTATCTATAGTTTCTCCGTCAACATTTCTTTCTCGCACGGAGTCTTGCTTCCTATCACCCACACTATATATGTCTCTCCATACATATGCATTTATAGGTTGGTCTCTTTTGCACAATCGTTGCGCCTCACTCCCTCTGCTCACCATAGATGCATGCTCCAGCCCATGGCACTATCTCTTAAAGACAAAAACACAAGCTCAATTGTCGGGACTTCTTCCATGCATTCTCACATGCATGCATATTGTCATACCGATACGTCTCTCCCATGTCGTTGATCTTATGACTTATGCCTTCTTTCTTTTATCTCGATCATGCGCGCGCACACACACACATCCCATGTATACATGTATACCTCTCACACATTCACGTTCAAGGTCTCTATGTCTCCATACGTAGTTAATTACCCTCAATCCTAACGCCACATCAAATCATTCTCCTCTTTTGTGCACATAACTTCCGCCTAGATGGGTAAAACACACACTCACACTTAACAATCTCCTTCTAGCTACCCCCCTGCCTCTCACTCTTCCCCTATATCCGCGAAACCAATAAGACCATCCCTTAGTTTAATTCCCGCCTACATGCACCATCGATATATAGTAGTCTTCCTCGGTGTCTCTCGAACAAAGACGTTCTCTCGAAGTCGACTCCTCTCATGCATATAGGTCCTAATGCGTTTTTCGAGGCTAACTTTGACCAAACGTTAGAGCAATAATATATGACATGCAACTTACACAAAGCATACCTTCAATTTTGTATGTCAAAGGAGCTTCCAATAATATAATTTGCATAGTATACATCTCATGTGCTATTAATCTTGTCAATAGTCAAAGGCTGTCTTGAAAAACACATTAGGCCCTATATAGATGGAAGGAAGGAGTAGGTCCCATGCAAAAATCGGAATAAAATTCAAACATCTGGGCATCATGGCTCGGTCGATAACATTGAGAAACTTGGTTTTAAAATCATGAAACTTGGCATGGTGTCATGTCATGGTAGTACCATGCCGTGGTAAAAAAAATTGGCCGAATAGGAACAAATTTTGGTATAAACTTCTTGCAAATTGGAGCTTCTCTCAAGAAGGCTCGTGGTTCTGGGAGGGAACGTGTCACCTTTGTGCGCATAATTCAAATTTGAAATACAAGCACATGTTCCAGTGCATGAAAGTTGGTTGAAAAATCACATGTGTGTCCTCAGGTAAATTTGTAGGTTCCATGCAAGAAATGGGAATGAAATTAAAATTCTGGACGTCGTGGCTAGGTTGGAAACATTGAGAAACTTAGTTTTTTAATTCCTGTAAATCCAAAACACGCATGAAAATAATGAAACTTGGCTTGGTGCCATGAGATGGCACCAACATGCTGTGGTAAATTTGCAGTCCGATTTGCAAAGGCGCACACATTAACAATCAACAAAGTCATTTTGGAAGAAGTGCTGTCACGTTACAATCGGAAACACAAGTATTATTGAAACCGTGGGCATTCTACTTACCAGTACCATTTACATGCCTCCACGCGTCCCCTTTTTTATTAGCTAGGAGGCGACGTGCAGGGTAGCTATTTGAGTACGAGAGGCGTGCGATTAGACCCCTGCGCGTGCTTATCGGGAGGAGAGCCCTTTGACCTCCATCTGTCGTCCACCTCTCTCCCAAGGTCTCCATTAATGGCGCCCGAGCCTCTATTTAATGGCGTGGCTATGTCTCACTCGACTGTGATTTAAGAGAGAAAAAAGAAAATCTGAAAGCACGGATCTTGATGTAAGATCCGATGGACCTATATAGTATCTACTGCGACTTATAGCAAGACTGATGAATATATAAGGACGATTAAATTTTTTTTGATCAAAGAAGGGCTTGCCCCTTTCGATTTTCATTACTAAAAACCACCACAATTCACAAGAAGTTCAGCACAACTCCAGCCTAACACGAAGGACTAAAAGCTACCATATTGAAATCGCAACATCCCAAGAGGCCAACAAAGGCCAAACATCCATGCTAGAACCCAACATTTCACAATCGACGACACAATCCACATCCTAAACCGATTATTACATCAAAAGAAACCAGGAAACTAGTCTCCACGGTGAGCGGCAATGAGCTCTTTCGTGTCCTCAAGACGCTGCTTGAGAACATCCACAGATTCCTCCACCAGCCTTTGGCGCTCGTTGCGGAGCATGTCATTCTCGTCCATAAGTTTCTTCAACAAGGCACTAGTCTCCTCCTGTAGGTCTGCACTTCGGACGATCTTCTCCCTCAGCAGGTCGCGCTCGGCCCGGAGCCTCTCATTGCCCAACCTTAGTTGCCGGATGACGCCGGTAGCCTGTTCAAACGAGGCTACCATGTCATCATGCAACCTCGCCGAGCGGGAGATCTGATCTGTCTGGCTATGGACGATCGCATGCATGCGCCTGTAACAGTCGTCGCGTGCCCGTGAGAAATTTTCCCAGGCCGCCACGGCGCGGCGGGACATCTCTACTGCATTCGTGGCGCGACGGGACATCTCTGCTGCTTTCGCGGCGCGGCCGGACCAGTCTGCTACATCGATGGCGCGGCGGGACCTCCGTGCTGCTTCAGCGGCACGACGGGACCTCTGTGCTGCTACTTCTGCGCGGCGGGACATGTCGGCTGCTCTCGCAGCGAGGCGGGACATCTCTCGTGCTTCCGCTTCCATGCTCGCCTCTCCCTAGTGGCAATCTCTCGACCCAGAACTCACGCTGGCCATGGCAGACGCAAGGGAAGGATGCTGAATGACTTGTTTGTTTTTGTGGATGAGGAGTTGAGGAGGAATGTGCATTCATCTTGGCATACTAGTATTTATAACCGAGTACTAATACGCTCCTAAGTGGGAAACCGTTTAGGTTGTGATCGGTGTGAACAGGTTTGCAATTCAATATAGCATGGAGTAATTTGGAATGTGATGAGACGCAAGCTCAAAATTTATTGACGGTTCTAGTTTCGAAGTGCGGCACTATTCCCGGATGGAGTACTTCTTTTTCTACTCCCTCCTTTCCGGTTTTATAGGGCTTATCTCAAAATTTTAGTTTTTCCATTTTATAAGGCTCAATTTGGTTGTCCCCAACACATGTTCAGATTCCAAGGTGCATTAAATCATTGCATGCAAGTATTAAGAGAAAATTGACCAATGCATGTACTTTATGCATGCATGCATTGCAATTAATGCATTAAACCTATCTCTCGGGACTTCTGACACGCACCATCGTGCCACCCACAAAAACTTGTACTCTGAGTTTAGTAGTACGTTATACAGGAAGAGAAGAGGTGCACGCACGCACTCGTCCTCTCACACACACGTCTATTTTTTCTCGAAAAGGAGGATGATGACCCCCGGCCTCTGCATCTGGGAGTCACACATGCAAATTATTGAAATATATCGAGTGCAGTGCTTTGATGTGTCACGTCAACTCGTACATCAACGAGAAGTTTGATTATCCTCTCCCTCGCGGACTTAACTGCACATGCCTTTGGCTGTATGACAGGTTGGCCATACACCTGTAGGGCCCACCTGTCATACACGCAAAGGCAGGAGCGTCCCTCCCTCGCCCATGAGCGTGGTGGCTGGCAAGACTAGGAGAAGCTTTCGCTACACGCTCTCCCTCCCGCACGCGGAGGAAATGCAGTAGTTCAATCGGTGTCAGATGGCCAGAAGCATACTGTAGTACTCCTCCAGTGCAGTAGTATTCCATCATTGTTCGACTTCCCGAAGAGGCGAAGAGCCAAGCGCAGCCCGGACGCTCGGGTGGTAGTTTCATGTGTATAGTAGTCTAGGATAGCGTGTACCATGCCTGTAAGCTTAAAATCGTTGGGTTCGGCTCCATGCTATGTGGCCGTCTCGAAGTTTTTAAAAAAAATTAAAATAGTCTTCTGGCCCTACCCGAAAACTGCCGCGCGTACTGCCCGGGAAAAGCCCCGCCCTCAACTTTTAACTACGCGAAAACAGTTCGAGCTTGTTCGTTCTATATAAATACAGTACTTACTGTATGTTTATTCACCCGTGGGGTTGTTCAATGAATGGAGGAGTGGGGAGCACAAGTGAACAATACTGTAGTACTACTAGTATAAGTAGGAGTCGTACATTAGTCACCTTAAATAGAGAGTTTCTTTTCTTTAATGCCACGTACACAAATTGAAACGCTTGTTGTGGAGAGAAAAAAGATAATCACTCCACTATATATGGACGCAGGGGCCTGAGCACTTGCTTTACTAGGGTTGCTCTCTTCATTCTCTCATCCTCTCCAGATATAAACAAGACAGCGGTAGCGACATTTTCTCTCTGCTCACCGCTGGTCACAGATCCGGTCGGATCCCTTCGGACGGTGTGTGTAGAGGACTAAAAGGTGCATCGTTCACGCGGTCATCGCCGCCGAGGGAGGAAACCCACAGCTGCCGGAAGGGCCCGATCCTCTGCCCGTGTCGTTCTCTCCGACACATGGCCGGCTCGGGAGGTCCTCCGACCCTTCTTCCTCCCTGCCGTATTGTCCGCAGATCCGACCTGCCGCCGCCGACATCCCGGCGACCCTCAGGTATAAGTTCTTCGAAAGCGGCCTTGCTCTACTGCCCCAGCTCCCCACGTGTCTGCATGTGCATCTTTTTCTACTCCCATCAGCTCTTCCAAAGCCACCTAAATTTTTAGTATTATTAGAGGTAAATCTACTTCATGCATTCAAATCTAGGGCTTTGTTCAAACAATGAAGAAAGGGGGGAAAGTTGTAGCATGAATCTAGGACTTGATTCAAAGAGGAAATAATATGGTGAAAGTAGTAGAGACCGGATACCCAACCGGTCTCTTGGTTGAAAAGGGAAATAATGGGAAAACGCGGTACAAACTGGATAAGGAACATATCTATTATTGGTTGAAAAAAGGATAGAAAGTGGCGGCTGGTGGACAAGTCAATAGAGTATGTCCAGGATTAGATTTGCTGCCATCACATAGTAAAAGGTCTCCAGGATTAGATTCGCTGCCCTCACATAGTAAAAGGTCTCAGGATTAGATTTGCTGCCCTCACATGGTAAAAGGTCTCCAGGATTAGATTTGCTGCCCTCACATAGTAAAAGGTCTCTAGGATTAGATTTGCTGCCCTCACATAGTACAATGGCACTCCTGCTGTTTTCCCCAGTATGATAAGTAAGTTGCTCCTTTACGCTACTGAGTGTCCTGGTTTCCGGTCCCCACAGTCCCATGCCCTTAAACCAACTCTTTAGCTGTTGTTGATTTACTGTGTCTGGTAAACAAGCAATGCCACCATTAAAGTAATCCCATATTTGAGGAATCTCATTTTTCATCGTAATGCTTCTGGTAACATGAAGCATCGCTCATGTTTTAAAATTTCTATTGTCCTTGCGTGATTGCCATGAACATAATTAAGATGCTTCTTTTCATTTTGTATATGTTTCGTATATTCTTATTGACCAGCAACTGTTTACTTTCTATCTTTTTGTGCAGATAGGGATATCCATTTCACCTTGTTGCTATTGTGACCTTTTGGTGAATTACAGAAAACACTTTTTTTGGAATGAGTGTCTTGTGCAGTTCAACTAAAATGTCACGTGGGAAACATCTCTCAATTTTGGTGGAACTGCACAAAATGGTGATTGGAGTTTCCAAAATCTCCGTCAAGTTCTGCTGGTAATCTCGTGCAACATTTTATTAGCCTTTGCAAGATGGAGCCGTCACTGTCACCACAATGGCACTTTATTTTAGTGGAAGTGCACAAAAGGATAAGAAAATTATAGTTGCACCTTACATGAGCCGGACAGCCAACCTTAATGTTCCTTAATTTTAGTGCAACTACTAAAGAAGAACCTGCCATCTCACAAGAGCAAGTACTTCTTGCTAGCTGAATGATGCAATCTTTGCTTCATTTCAGGTGAACTGCAGAAAAAGGTGCATGAATTGAATCATGGAACTCCAGGCAGACCTCATCCAAGTAGAGCTGGAGGTTGAGTTCAAGGAGGCCGCTATTAAAGCGAAATCATGCTCTCCTGTCTCCTTGTTTGTGCTATGCAAACATGCTGTGCAAACAGGAATACTCCACTATAGATGTTGTGACGGTCAAGAGCATTCGCAAAGTTCTTCGATTGTATGACATGGCTAGGCAAGATGGATTTAATCCCGATATTCACTTTGTCAAAAGGCTCTAATGGGTTGGTTCTGAATCTTGCAAGCTGGGAATCAGTGAGATGTGTAGGCATCTTTGTTGTACTTATTATTTGGATCTTATTTGTTGGTTCTGAATCATGCAAGCTGGGAATCAGTGAGATGTGTAGGCATCTATGTTGTACTTATTATTTGGATCTTATTTGTTGGTTCTGAATCTTGCAAGCTGGGAAACACGGCATGATGATGCAGAGGACAACAACCATAACAAACAGTTCAAACTCGGTAGTATTATCTTTTGTGAAAGTGCGACAAATGTGATGATCGTGTGCGTCCTGAGAATAATAATTCTAATTGTTGTGCATGTTGATCCTGGGGCACTGATAGAACGAGCGAATGCATTGCTTGTTTTAAGTACAAATTTCTATTAAATCTAATTCAATTTAAGTAAAGTGACCACTAACTCCTGTTATTACAGTACCAATACAGACCCGCTCGTGAACCGACGTGTGGCCGAGGGTGCATCTTCTGCCGGGCGTGCAGCAGACGAGGGAGGGGTAGTAACTGTTGTCGCATGTACACACTCAGCTTACTGTTGAATCCAGTTCCCCAAGAGCTGAAAAACGAACTGCTGCCGCCGCCTACACACTCGTTCACTCGAAGAGACTCCAATGGTGATCCAAGGGGTGAGCCTACTGGATATGGACTTCAGCAAGGATTTCCCCTTTGAGTTCGCCATTCAGTCCTATGGCTGCACCAAGTTGAATGTGATGTACACCAATGATACGGACTCGGTGAAGCTCTTCCTCACCTCAGTCCTATGGATGCACCAGGTTCTGGAGCATTCCCCCGTTTCATCGGCAGCGCCGACTGCACCTTCGCTACGGTGGAGAGAAGGAAGGACGCGACGATTCGGCCATCTGGTCCAACAAGCTTGTCGACATCCAGAAGCAATACAAGATCATCGGCAATGGGCAGGAGAAGGGCTCCGTGGTTGACCTTGCTGAGACCATCATCGACCCCTGATACGCCAACATGAAAGAAGACGACCTGAACACGTGGGAGGTACCTCTGAATCTAGCCTACATAACCTATGCGGCCAAGGGCGCATACGGATGCTACGACATGTACATGCAGATCTTGGACATGAGGGCGTGTCTGCTTCCCATAATAGACGAGTACACGGACAGCCGTAGCGTCATGATCAAGCGTGCCAGGAAGGTTTAGATGTTGTACTTTATCTGTTTATAAGCACCTTTATCATGTGAGTGTTTCATGCATTAGCCTATGTGTCGTAATTATCTGTTTTGTCTGAAATATTTCTTTTAAGAACCCATTAACCTGATTGCTTTTTTAGTGGCAATTTGCTTATGTATGTAAACTAGTTCACTTGTCCGTAAAAAAAACTAGTTCACTCGGCTGCCGTGCTTTGAATCTCCTTCCTCCCAACATATTCCCCTCCTCAGGTGGACCCAGAAGGTCTCTGAATTTTCTCCCACTTTCTTTTTCGATGTAAACTGAGTTTTCTCCCAGTACTTTCCCCTAGAACCAACTCAACTGCCCCACGTACTATTAACTCATCAAATTAAAATGATATTTTATTTCATAAGTTGAAAGTTCTTACAAAATAATAATAATAATTGTTTATATATAACTTGGAAAGTTAACTCCTAGTGATTGCGTACATAAGATTGCAAAGATTTTACTGACGTGCAATCATGTGTTTATGTTTTTATAACATTTCTCCATCTAGCCCAACATGATATTTTCACCCAGCCCAGCAAGTCCGCGGCTTTCGAGAAAAATGCAAATGGGATTTAAATGGGCTGCATAGATGCTACATCATTGTTTCACCCAGCCCACCAAATGGACTAAAAAACAAATGGACTGACAGCTGGGTCCACGGCCACAACCTAGTTTTTTCTGACTTGCCAAGTAAGTCGCTTTGTCAGGCCTGTTGGGGTGCAAATCTTTCAAGACGAGCAGAACTTTCATTCGGCTGGCCGAGAAAATGGCCCATTAGTAAGGAGAAATGGGCTGTACATTTTTAAAACACATCAAACCGGCAATTAGTTTCAATTTTTTTTTCATTTCGAGATTTTAAATTACATTAATTTTTATGCGTGGAGAATTTGTTGGATTTTATATTGATATACATTGATTTTTAAAATCAGTTTGAATGTGAGTCAAAATTTCGGGATTAAAAACAGTTCGGACCGCACCGAAATATGCAAAATTTCGTATAATTTTTAACCGGGGCCACAATATGGGATGTAATGCTAACAAAAAGAATATGAGCTCCAAAAAAACCTTAAGAATTAGCAAATGGGTTGAATGCTGTTTTCCACAGATTTGAGGCTTTCCTAAAAAAAAGGTTGACGCACAAGCAGTGACTATTGGATGGCCATCCAACGGCCATCGTGCTTCTTCAATCTCTGCTCTTCCTGCTCCAGCCGCTCAAACAGGCGCCGGCGGGACTGCCTGCTCCCTCCTCCCCGCGGCTGGCTCTGCTGCCGCGCAGGCCTCACCGCCCCACCGTACTCCCATCAATGGCCTAGCCATCCCTCTACTCACCCACACCTGCTGTTATTCCCCGGCGACGGCAAACGAACCAGTACACCCTCATACAGTCGTACTCCCCTCCGCGTGGGAAACAACTGCCAAGTCTTCCCTGCCTCCGTGTCGTTCCCTTCCTAGGCCTCGCCATTGTCCACCGCACTGGTGCTCTCGGCGCAGCCTGGCCAACATGGTCAACGACCGACATGCATCTGAAGTGGACTGTACGTGGAGAGGCCGACAGCTGGGTCCATGGCCGCACGCAAGGAAATGCCTCCTTATTATGCGCAAAATAATGATTCATCCACCTGACATCAGGGACCCACCGAAAGGGCCTCTGTATTTCGCGAAAAAACGTTACCACCAGCTATATCTTCGCACGCAAGGAAGTGCCTCCTTATTATGCTCAAAAAAATGAATACCCACCTGCTAGCTGGGACCCACCTTGGTGGGAGGCTGACTTGTGGGCCTACTAAGTTGACGGGGACGGAGGGCTTTGTCAACTTAGTCAATATGCACGATTCTAGCTCCAGTGACCGTACGATGTCCATCCAACGGCCATAGTGCTTCTTCAACCTCTGGTATTCTTGCTCCAGCCACCCAAACCATCGCCGGTCGTGCCTCGTGCTCCTGCCTCCCGTGGCCAGCTGCGATGCGGCGGAGGCCTCACCGCCCCCTACTACTCCCACCGCTGTCCAGGCCATCCCTCTACTCACCCACACCCCCTGTTATTCTGCGGCGACGGCAGCCTCACACCGCAGCGAACCAGTGAACCCTCGTACTCCTCTATGCGTGGGCATCCACTGCCGCGTCTTCCCAGCTCCGTGTCGTCCCCTTCCTAGGCCTCGCCGTCGTCCACCGCCCTGGTGCTCTCGGCGCGGCGTGGTCAACATGGTCAAGGAACGGCTTCCATCGGACGTGGACTATACGTGGAGAGGCTGACAGCTGGGTCCACGGCCGCAGCAAGGAAGTGCCTCCTTATTACATGCAAAATAATTATTCCTCCATCTGACAGCGAGACCCACCGGACGGGCCACCGTATTTTGCGAAAAACGATTCCCCCTGACTGCTGGGACTCACCAGCTACATCTTCACATGCAAGGAAGTGCGTCCGGGCAAAAAAAACAAAACGATTCGCCCCCTGACTGCTGGTCGAAGCGTACGTAGCGTTGTCATTCTGGTCGCGAACGTGTACGTACATACTGGTCGATGTAGAGGCGGGCATGTGTCGTAGTAGAGGCGCGCATGTGTCGTAGTAGAGGTGCGCACGTAGCATTTACACGTACGTACAGCGGCCAGGGTGCAAGAAAGAAAATACGGCCACGTATGTGTACATACGGGCGGGGTCTCGAACGCCTACTCGCGCATACGTACGGCGACGACTCGTGTACATGGCTGGGTCGGAACGGAGAAACAGCGTCGTCGTCGTGTTCATGTGGAGGCAATGAAATGCGTCGTGTTCATGGGGAGGCAATGGAATGCGTCATGTTCATTGGGAGGGCTTGGATGGAATAGGCAATGGAAACGAGGCCTGGCGTACCGCAGAACGGAGGAAACGGCCTTGTGTTCGACCGGCCACGTTCGAAATGGGATCCTATTCATCGGGAGGGGTCTGGCGTACCGCAAAACGGAGGAAATGGACCTCCTACGGTCGAAACGGGGGTCCTGTTGATCGGGAGGGGTGTGGCGTACCGCAAAACGGACGAAACAAACTTGTGTTGGAGCGCTACGGTCGAAACGGGGGTCGTGTTCATCGGGAGGGGTGTAGCATACCGCAAAACGGGACTCCACGGGATACTGTTCATCTCCACCGTCGATCCCCTCCAGCCTCCACGAGCTACTGTTCATCCACCGTCGACCTCCTCCAGCCTCCACCTGCGACTGTTCATCCACGGGCTCCTGTTCATCCAGCCTCCACCACGCGCTACTCCACCGACTACTGTTCAAACACCCCACCACCGTCTACTGTTCATCCAGCCCTCCACACCACAGGGTCCTGTTCAACCACCCCTCCACGGGCACCCCTCCATCATCTACTGTTCATCCAGCCCTCCACACCACGGGGTCCTGTTCAACCACCCCTCCACCGTCTATTGTTCACCCAGCCCTCCACACCACGGGGTCCTGTTCATCCACCGTTCCACGGGCACCCTTCCACCGTCTACTGTTCATCCAGCCCTCCACCACACCACGGGGTCCTGTTCATCCAGAGGCAATGCCACTACTCACTGTTCATCCAAAACCCCCCGCAACGCTCACTGTTCATCCCATTGATCGGCTTCAGTTAGCAGCAGTAGCGAAGGGATCGCTAGATCGGGTTCAGTTAACAGCCATCGATCGATCGCTCGGGTTCAGTAACGCGTAGCCTGCAGTGCAATCGCTCGGGTTCAGTTAGAGCCAACGTCTCGCACACACGCGCGTACGTGTACGAGAGAAACGCACATCGCTCGGCCCCCGACCTCCCACCGTAACCGGGAACTCCCCGAAATTTTCCTCCCCCTCGCATCTACCACGGTTTTTTCCATCATGGACGGCCCAAAGAATGTCATGCAGCTGCGTGTCTGGCCCGCCCAGGACGAAAAGCCCATTTTCTGTCATGATTTTTTTCATAGAAGTAGGAGCCCACCACATCTATGATGATACCGGGTTTTGTCACAATTATCATCATAGAAGTGTCATATGTATGACAGAAAAAAAATTCGTTCGGCCCAAAATGTCACGGATGTGTCTTTTTTTGTAGTGAAACTAGCTTGACGATAATTCCCAAGTGTCCTCGGGAGCGCTTTCCTTTATATAAGAGTTTGTCCAGGCTTGTCCTTTACTACAAAAAGGATTGGGCCATCTTGCTACACCTTATTTACATTTGTTACTTGCTACCCGTTACAAATTACCTTATCACAAAACTATCTGTTACCGATAATTTCAGTGCTTGCAGAGAATACCTTACTGAAAACTGCTTATCATTTCCTTCTGCTCCTCGTTGGGTTCGACACTCTTATTTATCAAAAGGACTAAGATAGATCCCTATACTTGTGGGTCACCAACGCAGCGGCCAAGGCCTAGGCCGACTTGGTTGCCAAGGAGCAGGCAGACGCGACCGCCAAGGCTCAGGTGGAGGAGGCGGCGCACGGCCGGACTGCAGAGCTCGTCATTCCGTTGTGGGCAGAGCCACCGGCGCGGGAGGGCCAAGCGCCGACTGGAGGGGCCGGTGGTGATCAGCCGGTCATGGTGAGGGAGGGTGGAGGCCCCGTCATCTTGGAGGCGGAGGTGACTCCTCGTGCGCCGACTGCTGACGCGTAGAGCAGCCAGCCGGAAGCGCCATTTGTGTCGCCGTCTGGTGGCGAGCTGGTGGTGGCACCGACTCCCGCGGCCCGTACTCTGGCGCGTCGGCGTCCAGAGAGGGCGACCTCAGCGCCACGGCCGTTGGAGGTCGGGGCTGTGAGCTCATCGGCCCTTGATGCTGAGGCCACTAGTGCCGCCCCGCCCAGTTGGGCGTTTGGAGGCGGCACGGGCGTGTTGAACGTGGCCGCGCAAGACGTCCAAGCCCGGTTCAATGCGCAAGGCGCCGCCCTCCAGCAGTATACGCAGGAGTTCTTGGCGACGCGAGCGGCCGTCTGGGTAGGTTTCTTGCTTTCTTATTTTTTGATTCTTGTTATCTTCTGTGGGGGAGTGCCCGCGCACCCACTAGGTGTAGCCCCTGAGTTCCTGGCCTGCTGCAGAGCGGGCGGCTCAGAACTTTAAGTTAGTTCCAAGTGCTTGGCTTGTCTTTCCCTTTTTGTTGCTTTTGTCGTAGGATTACCACAACGTCTGAGTGGCGGCCTACAACTCCCAGGTCCAGGAGCTAGCTAAGCGGACCACCGACTTGACCGAGAGCCGGAGTAAGCACTCCGTCTTTTTTTCTCACGGGAGCGTGTCAGCGCACCCACTGGGTGTAGCCCCCGAGATTCGGGCCGACTGCCGAGCAGTTGGGCCGGATCTCCCGGCGACCATTGTCTTCTTTGGTTATTGTTGATATGTTTTCTTTCTTATCTTTGTAGGGGCAGCCGCCGACCTGCAGCGGCGCCTGGGTGAGGCCCAGACCAAGCTGCATACCAAGGAGGAGGAGCGCAATAGGGCAGCCCAGGAGTGCGACCGCCTGACCAAGGAACTGGCGGATCAGGCGGAGCGGCACAAGGCGGAGCCTCAAAAGCTGAAGGAGGCGGAAGAATCCCTCTCGACCGAGTTTGAGACTCAATGCTCACACTGGGCCTAGAAGGAGAAAATCCTCTTCGATGGCTATGGCGCAATTGAGGACATGATCGACGATAAGTCCCTTTTTCCTACGAACAGCCGTCGACTACATCAGGAGTCGGCTTCCGACTTCTAATTTTTGTTTTCCTTCTTGTGCAGAGTTCTTCCCCGGTTACGCCGTCGCTGTGAGCCAGGCCATCAAGGCACGACACGAGCAGTGTAGGAGGGTTGGAGTGGAGATTCCACCCAACACGCCTCAGAACCTCAACGAGTAGCTCCTAGCCGTTCGGATGCGCCTGCAGCCGGCCCACCGTCTGCTCCGCCGTCTTCAGCGCGCCGAGGCCTAGTTCCTGAGCGCCCTATGGCCGGAAGCACAAGTGTCGCGCACCCCCGGTCCAATTGCTGAGTGGCTGAAGGTAGCTGTCGGCCACTTCGAGGCTTGGAAGGGCGCCGTAGCTCGGGCAGGTGCCCGAATAGCCTTGGAGTTTGCCAAGGCGTGGTACCTGAGCCTGAACCTGGCCTAGCTAGCTACCTTCCGGGATGAAGCCGGACCGGAGCTGGCGGCGATGGACCACGAGATTTCTCAGTGCACGGCGACACTTGCCGAGTATGCCGATACCAACGTCTTCGTCCCCGAGCTGGATGAGCGGGGCACCGTGGTGCCACCCGACTGGTTCGGGCTGAACCCGGACAATGAGGACGACTCGGCAGAGGACGGAGCAGACGGCCAGCCTCAGCCCGATCGAGCCTCAAGCAATGAGCTGCGTGCGACTGCTATTGACGCTCACCAGGCGGAGACTATCCAGTCGGCCACTCCACCAGCAGACGCCGCCGACTCCACCAACCTGCCGAACCCGCCGGCTGCTCCTCTGGCCTAGGCCGCCAGTTTTATCTTGTCTTTTCTCGCGCTTGTAATCTTTTGAACAAGTCTTGTTAAATTTACGCAGTTCCACCCATTGGGGGTGTATTCAGACCTTGTTGAATTCTGGTTATGAGCCACACTATGTAAATTAATCTTCGCACAAGTGTGTGTTTTGCCGGGTTCTATTTTGTCTTGCTTTCCCATTCTATTTTGGCTTTTTTCCTTTGTCGCTTTCCTTTGGCTGCTGCCCTGCCACCTGGACAGCCGCTCTGCGGTCTGTGACTGGGTCAGGGACTTAGCAGTTTTTGGAAGACAAGTACTTTGGCCGCTTAGAACTTAACAAGTTAAAATGAGAAGCGGGCCGGCCGGCTGCTTAGCAGCTGGACGGTAAAGGCAAGGAGCCAACTTGGCCTATACCAGCACATTTTTCCTTAGTCATTTTTTGTGTGGACACGGTTTCCTGCCTTTAGCTCTTGCCAGCCAGACAGTCGCTCTATGAACTGCGGCTTAAGGCAAGAGAGGGCTCTAGATGTCAGCACACTACTTGTCTGACTGCAGGTAGTGTTGGCATAGGACAAGGCAGCGAGCCCTCGGGCCGACTGGTCGGACCCGATGCAAGGCGGGGGAATGAAAATAACACTTTCACAGGTAGAAACTTATCATATAGATAAAAGGGTAGCCCCCGACTGCTCCTCGAGGGTCTCGATGTCTTAGCTTTTAATACAAAAGGTAGCATTGTACATATTGCATTAACTGTAAAATCTTCGAAGGAGATTTGCGTTCCATGGGCACTCCGTCTCCTTGCCGGAATCGTCCCTCTTGCGCGCCCTAGGCTTCAGTGCATCGATGAGATAGTTGGAGTCGTTTCCCAAAGCTTTGCTGGTGACAAAGGGGCCCTCCTACGGGCCCGAGAGGTTGTGCTGGCCGGCTGTTCGCTGGATCAGTCGGAGCATAAAGTCTCCCTCTTGGAAAGATCGGGGCCTGACCTTCCGGCTATGGTAGCGGTGTAGGCCCTGCTGGTAGATGGCAGATAAGCTGAGTGCTAGCAGCCGGCCCTCTTCCAATAGGTCGATGTCGTCTTCTCATGCTTCCTTTGCTTCTGCCTCCGTGTACATGGTGACGCAAGGCGAGTCAAACTCGATGTTAGTTGGGATGACGGCCTCGGCCCCGTACACAAGGAAGAAAGGAGTGAAGCCGATTGATTTGTTCGGCGTGGTCCGGAGACTCCAAACAACGGCTAGTAGCTCGTCGATCCAGTAGCCGGCCGAGCGATCCAGTGGCTCGACTAGTCTGGGCTCGATGCCGGACAAGGTGAGGCTGTTTGCTTGCTCGACTTGGCCGTTTGACTGCGGATGGGCAACAGACGCTAAGTCCAGTCGGATGCCCTACGTCGCGCAGAAACGGGCCAAGGCGCCTTTGGCAAAGTTTGTGCTGTTGTCGGTGATGATGTTGTGTGGTATTCCGTGCCAGACGTGATATACGCGATAAAGGTCACAGCAGTCGGACCCTTCAGTTTCTTGATTGGCTTTGCTTCAACCAACTTGGTGAATTTGTCCACGACGACCAGCAGATGGGTCATGCTACCGCGTGCTATCTTGAATGGGTCCACCATGTCCAGCCCCCAGACGGGAAAGGCAAAGTGAGGAGGATGGTCTTAAGTGAAGAAGCCGGCAGGTGTTGCTTAGAGCTGAAACGTTGGCATCCGTTGCACTTCTTGACCAAGTCTTTGGCGTCATCCAAAGCAGTCGGCCAGAAGAAACCATGGCGAAAAGCATTGGCGACAAGGGATCTAGAGGCCGCGTGGTGGCTGCACTTGGCTTGATGAATGTCTCTGAGGATTGCTTTGCCCTTCTCTGGCTTGACGAAGCGTTGGAAAACGCCAGTCACGCTGTGCCTGACAAATTCTTTGTTTACTATTGTGTCTGCTGCTGCCCGGCGTTGCACTTGCCGAGCCAGGATCTCGTCGGCTCGTAGCTCGCAGCTCTCCAGGAAGTTGAGGATGGGCTGCACCCACGATGGTGCTTCGACCACTGTAATCACGACCACTGGTATGAGGGCGGTTGGGTTGGGAGGCGGCGGGTTGGAGTCGGCCGCTACTTGCTGTGTCGTTGAAGTCCCCGGGCCGACTGCTGCAGTCCTCGTGCCACCTGCCGAAGTCCTTGGGCTGCCTGTCGCAGCCCCCGGGCCGGGTTCTGAAGTCCTCTGGCCGGGTGCGACTACGGCAGTCCCCGAGCCGCCTGCCGAAGTCCCCGGGCCGGCTGCTGCAGCCCCCGAGTCGGATCCGACTATTTTAGGAGTAGCCAGTACGAAGATGGACTTTGATTCTAGCGAAGGCTTGGTAGACAGCTTGCGGAGGCACTGGAGGGAGATCCCGGCTAGTATTGCTTGACGGGTGGAGCCGATCCGTGCCAGGGCATCTTCTTGCTCATTGTCGTTCCATGGCACGTGAAGGAACTCGCACCCGTCAAAGTATCCGCTGATCTGCTAGACGAGGAAACGGTAGCTCGCCATGTTTGCATCCTTGGCGTCCCAGTCGCCAGATGACTGCTGGACCACCAAGTCCGAGTCGCTGTAGCATAGAATCCGGCGGATTCCAATTTCCTTGGCCAGGCAGAGTCCATGTACGAGTTCCTCGTACTCGGCCACATTGTTGGAGGCTGCAAAGTGAATTTGCAGTGTGTATCTGAGCTTGTCACCTTTGGGAGAAGTGAGGACACTGCCGGCTCCCAAACCGATTCGCATCTTCGAGCCATCAAAGTGCATCTGCCAATGAATGGAGTCTGGAGCTGGCGGCAGGTACTGGGTCTCGGCCCAGTCGACGAGGAAGCTGGCCAATGCTTGGGACTTGATGGTGGTGCGTGGCTGGTAAAAGATGGTGTAGGGGGCCAGCTCGATGGTCCATTTGGCCACCCGTCCTAATGCATCCCTGTTGCCCATGATCTTCGCCAGTGGAGCAGTGCAGACGACCATGATGGAGTGCTCTTGGAAATATTGCTTGAGCTTCTTGGCGGAAAAGTACACACCGTAGCACATCTTCTGGTAGTGGGGGTAATTCTGCTTTGAGGCTGACAACACCTCACTCAGGTGGTACACAGGCCTTTGAACTGGCTGTTCTCTGCCGTATTCTAGACGCTCTACCACAATGACAGTGCTGACCACCCGGCTAGTGGCGGCGATTTAGAGGAACATGGGCTCCTTAGCAGCCGGAGCCGCCAGGATAGGCGGCGTAGTCAGCATTTTCTTGAGCTGGAAGAAGGCCTCGTCCGCCTTGTCGTTCCACTCTAAGTGAGTGGTTTTCTTCATTAACTGGTACAGGGGAAGAGCCTTCTCACCCAGCCGACTGATGAAGTGGCTGATGGTCACCAAGCAGCCGGTGAACTTCTGTACGTCACGCAGTCGGGTGGGTCTCTCCATCCTCTCAACGACCTTGATCTTCATAGGGTTGCATTCGATGTCGTGTTCTGAGATAAGGAAGTCAAGGAGCTGGCCGGCTGGGACTCTGAAGACACACTTTTCTGGGTTGAGCTTGATTTGAAAACGGCGCAGATTGTCAAAAGTCTCCTTGAGATCTTCCAGAAGGGTACCACGCTTCTCCGTCTTCACCACAATGTCATCTATGTAGACGTGGGCATTTCTGCCAACTTGCTTGAGGAGGCACTTCTGCATGCAATGCTGAAAGGTGCACCAGCATTTCTCAAGCCGAATGTGATGGTCAGGCAGCAGAAGGCTCCGAATGGTGTGATGAAGGCAGTCTTCAGCCGATCGGCCGGGTTCAACTTGATCTGGTGGTAGCCGGAGTAGGCATCAAAGAAAGATAGCAGCTCGCATCCGGCTGTGGAGTCTATCACTTGCACTATAAAAAATACACTTCCGTGATGATATGTGTTTGCCACAATAGGACACATTTTTGTTGGGAAACGTAGTAATTTCAAAAAAAATTCCTACGCACACGCAAGATCATGGTGATGCATAGCAACAAGAGGGGAGAGTGTGATCTACGTACCCTTGTTGACCGACAGCGGAAGCGTTAGCACAACGCTGTTGATGTAGTCGTACGTCTTCACGGCCCGACTGATCAAGCACCGAAACTACGGCACCTCCGAGTTCTAGCACACATTCAGCTCGATGACGATCCCCGGACTCCGATCCAGCAATGTGTCGGGGAAGAGTTCCGTCAGCATGACGGCGTGGTGACGATCTTGATGTACTACCGTCGCAGGGCTTCGCCTAAGCACCGCTACAATATTATCGAGGATTATCGTGGCAGGGGGCACTGCACACGGGTAAGAATATGATCATGTGGATCAACTTGTGTGTCTAAGGGTGCCCCCTGCCCCCCGTATATAAAGGAGCAGGGGAAGGTGCGGCCGGCCAGGAGGAGGGCGCGCCAGGAGGACTCCTACTCCCACCAGGAGTAGGATTCCTCCCCTTTTCCTAGTTGGAATAGGATTCGGGAGGGGGGAAAGAGGAGAAAGAGAAGGAAGGGGGCGCCGCCCCCCTCTCCTTGTCCTATTCGGGACTAGGGGGAGGGGCGCGCAGCCCAGCCCTGGCCCACCTCTCCTCTCTTCCACTAGGGCCCATAAGGCCCATTACTTCTCCCGGGGGGGTTCCGGTAACCCTCCGGTACTCTGGTTTCTCCGGAATCACCCGGAACACTTATGGTATCCTAATATAGCCGTCCAATATATCAATCTTTATGTCTCGACCATTTCGAGACTCCTCGTCATGTCCGTGATCACATTCGGGACTCCGAACAAAACTTCGGTACATCAAAATATATAAACTCATAATGAAACTGTCATCGTAACCTTAAGCGTGCGGACCCTACGGGTTCGAGAACAATGTAGACATGACCGAGACACGTCTCCGGTCAATAACCAATAGCGGAACCTGGATGCTCATATTGGCTCCCACATATTCTACGAAGATCTTTATCGGTCAGACCGCATAACAACATACGTTGTTCCCTTTGTCATCGGTATGTTACTTGCCCGAGATTCGATCGTCGGTATCTCAATACCTAGTTCAATCTCGTTACCGGCAAGTCTCTTTACTCGTTCCGTAATACATCATCCCGCAATTAACTCATTAATTGCAATGCTTGCAAGGCTTATGTGATGTGCATTACCGAGAGGGCCCAGAGATACCTCTCCGACAATCGGAGTGACAAATCCTAATCTCGAAATACGCCAACCCAACATGTACCTTTGGAGACACCTGTAGAGCTCCTTTATAATCACCCAGTTATGTTGTGACGTTTGGTAGCACACAAAGTGTTCCTCCGGCAAACGGGAGTTGCATAATCTCATAGTCATAGGAACATGTATAAGTCATGAAGAAAGCAATAGCAACATACTAAACGATCAGGTGCTAAGCTAATGGAATGGGTCATGTCAATCACATCATTCTCCTAATGAATGTGATCCCTTAATCAAATGACAACACATGTCTATGGTTAGGAAACATAACCATCTTCGATTAACGAGCTAGTCAAGTAGAGGCATACTAGTGACGTTTGGTTTGTCTATGTATTCACACAAGTATTATGTTTCCAGATAATACAATTCTAGCATGAATAATAAACATTTATCATGATATAAGGAAATAAAATAATAACATTATTATTGCCTCTAGGGCATATTTCCTTCAGTCCCACTTGCACTAGAGTCAATAATCTAGATTACACAGTAATGATTCTAACACCCATGGAGCTTTGGTGCTGATCATGTTTTGCTCGTGGAAGAGGCTTAGTCAACGGGTCTGCTATATTCAGATTCATATGTATCTTGTAAATCTCTATGTCTCCCACCTGGACTAGATCCCGGATGGAATTGAAGCGTCTCTTGATGTGCTTGGTTCTCTTGTGAAATCTGGATTCCTTTGCCAAGGCAATTGCACCAATATTGTCACAAAAGATTTTCATTGGACCCGATGCACTAGGTATGACACCTAGATCGGATATGAACTCCTTCATCCAGACTCCTTCGTTTGCTGCTTCCGAAGCAGCTATGTACTCCGCTCCACATGTAGATCCCGCCACAACGCTTTGTTTAGAACTGCACCAACTGATAGCTCCACCGTTTAATGTAAACACGTATCCGGTTTGCGATTTAGAATCGTCCGGATCAGTGTCAAAGCTTGCATCAACGTAACCATTTACGATGAGCTCTTTGTCACCTCCATATATGAGAAACATATCCTTAGTCCTTTTCAGGTATTTCAGGATGTTCTTGACCGCTGTCCAGTGATCCACTCCTGGATTACTTTGGTACCTCCCTGCTAGACTTATAGCAAGACACACATCAGGTCTGGTACACAACATTGCATATATGATAGAACCAATGGCTGAAGCATAGGGAACATCTTTCATTTTCTCTCTATCTTCTGCATTGGTCGGGGATTGAGTCTTACTCAATTTCACACCTTGTAACACAGGCAAGAATCCTTTCTTTGCTTGATCCATTTTAAACTTCTTCAAAACTTTGTCAAGGTATGTGCTTTGTGAAAGTCCAATTAAGCGTCTTGATCTATCTCTATAGATCTTAATGCCCAATATGTAAGCAGCTTCACTGAGGTCTTTCATTGAAAAACTCTTATTCAAGTATCCTTTTATGCTATCCAGAAATTCTATATCATTTCCGATTAGCAATATGTCATCTACATATAATATTAGAAATGCTACAGAGCTCCCACTCACTTTCTTGTAAAATAAAGGCTTCTCCAAAAGTCTGTACAAAACCAAATGCTTTGATCACACTATCAAAGCGTTTATTCCAACTCCGAGAGGCTTGCACCAGTCCATAAATGGATCGCTAGAGCTTGCACACTTTGTTAGCTCCCTTTGGATCGACAAAACCTTCCGGCTGCATCATATACAACTCTTCTTGCAGAAATCCATTCAGGAATGCAGTTTTGACATCCAGTTGCCAAATTTCATAATCATAAAATGCGGCAATTGCTAACATGATTCCGACAGACTTAAGCATCGCTACGGGTGAGAAGGTCTCATCGTAGTCAATCCCTTGAACTTGCCGAAAACCTTTTGCGACAAGTCGAGCTTTGTAGAAGTAATATTACCGTCAGCGTCAGTCTTCTTCTTGAAGATCCATTTATTTTGAATTGCTTGCCGATCATTGGGCAAGTCAACCAAAGTCCATACTTTGTTCTCATACATGGATCCCATCTCAGATTTCATGGCTTCAAGCCATTTTGCGGAATCTGGGCTCACCATCGCTTCTTCATAGTTCGTAGGTTCATCATGATCTAGTAGCATGACTTCCAGAACAGGATTATCGTACCACTCTGGTGCGGATCTTACTCTGGTTGATCTACGAGGTTCAGTAGTATCTTGTTCTGAAGTTTCATGATCATTATCATTAGCTTCCTCACTAATTGGTGTAGTTATCACAGAAACTGGTTTCTGTGATGTACTACTTTCCAATAAGGGAGCAGGTACAGTTACCTCGTCAAGTTCTACTTTCCTCCCACTCACTTCTTTCGAGAGAAACTCCTTCTCTAGAAAGTTTCCAAATTTAGCAACAAAAGTCTTGCCTTCGGATCTGTGATAGAAGGTGTATCCAATAGTTTCCTTTGGATATCCTATGAAGACACATTTCTCCGATTTGTGTTCGAGCTTATCAGGTTGAAGTTTTTTCACATAAGCATCGCAGCCCCAAACTTTCAAAAACGACAACTTTGGTTTCTTGCCAAACCACAGTTCATATGGCGTCGTCTCAACGTATTATGATGGTGCCCTATTTAACGTGAATGCGGCCGTCTCTAGAGCATATCCCCAAAACGATAGCGGTAAATCAGTAAGAGACATCATAGATCGCACCATATCTAGTAAAGTACGATTATGACGTTCGGACACACCATTACGCTGTGGTGTTCCGGGTGGCGTGAGTTGCGAAACTATTCCACATTGTTTTAAATGTACACCAAACTCGTAATTCAAATATTCTCCTCCACAATCAAATCGTAGGAATTTTATTTTCTTGTTACGATGATTTTCAACTTCACTCTGAAATTCTTTGAACTTTTCAAATGTTTCAGACTTATGTTTCATTGAGTAGATATACCCATATCTGCTTAAGTCATCTGTGAAGGTGAAAAAATAACGATATCCGCCACGAGCCTCAACATTCATCGGACCACATACATCTGTATGTATGATTTCCAATAAATCTGTTGCTCTCTCCATAGTACCGGAGAATGGTGTTTTTGTCATCTTACCCATAAGGCACGGTTCGCAAGTACCAAGTGATTCATAATCAAGTGGTTCCAAAAGCCCATCAGTATGGAGTTTCTTCATGCGCTTTATACCGATATGACCCAAACGGCAGTGCCACAAATAAGTTGCACTACCATTATCAACTCTGCATCTTTTGGCTTCAACACTATGAATATGTGTGTCACTACTATCGAGATTTAATAAAATAGACCACTCTTTAAGGGTGCATGACCATAAAAGATATTACTCATGTAAACAGAACAACCATTATTCTCTGATTTAAATGAATAACCGTCTCGCATCAAACAAGATCCAGATATAATGTTCATGCTTAACCTGGCACCAAATAACAATTATTTAGGTCTAATACTAATCCCGAAGGTAGATGTAGAGGTAGCGTGCCGACTGCGATCACATCGACTTTGGAACCATTTCCCACGCGCATCATCACCTCGTCCTTAGCCAATCTTCGCTTAATCCGTAGTCCCTGTTTCGAGTTGCAAATATTAGCAACAGAACTAGTATCAAATACCCAGGTGCTACTGCGAGCATTAGTAAGGTACACATCAATAACATGTATATCACGTATACCTTTGTTCACCTTGCCATCCTTCTTATCCGCCAAATACTTAGGGCATTTCCGCTTCCAGTGACCAGTCTGCTTGCAGTAGAAGCACTCAGTTTCAGGCTTAGGTCCAGGTTTGGGTTTCTTCTCTTGAGTAGCAACTTGCTTGTTGTTCTTTTTGAAGTTCCCCTTCTTCTTCCCTTTGCCCTTTTTCTTGAAACTAGTGGTCTTGTTGACCATCAACACTTGATGCTCCTTCTTGATTTCTACCTCCGCAGCTTTCAGCATTGCGAAGAGCTCGGGAATAGTCTTATTCATCCCTTGCATATTATAGTTCATCACGAAGCTCTTGTAGCTTGGTGGCAGTGATTGGAGAATTCTGTCAATGACACAATCATTTGGAAGATTAACTCCCAATTGAATCAAGTGATTATTATACCCAGACATTTTGAGTATATGCTCACTGATAGAACTGTTCTCCTCCATCTTGCAGCTATAGAACTTATTGGAGACTTCATATCTCTCAATCCGGGCATTTGCTTGAAATATCAACTTCAACTCCTGGAACATCTCATATGCTCCATGACGTTCAAAACGTCGTTGAAGTCCCGACTCTAAGCCGTAAAGCATGGCACACTGAACTATCGAGTAGTCATCAGCTTTGCTCTGCCAGACGTTCATAACATCTGGTGTTGCTCCAGCAGCAGGCCTGGCACCCAGCGGTGCTTCCAGGACGTAATTCTTCTGTGCAGCAATGAGGATAATCCTCAAGTTACGGACCCAGTCCGTGTAATTGCTACCATCATCTTTCAACTTTGCTTTCTCAAGGAACGCATTAAAATTCAACGGAACAACAGCACGGGCCATCTATCTACAATCAAACATAAACAAGCAAGATACTATCAGGTACTAAGTTTCATGATAAATTTAGGTTCAATTAATCATATTACTTAAAGAACTCCCACTTAGATAAACATCCCTCTAATCCTCTAAGTGATTACGTGATCCAAATCAACTAAACCATGTCCGATCATCACGTGAGATGGAGTAGTTTCATTGGTGAACATCACTATGTTGATCATATCTACTATATGATTCATGCTCGACCTTTCGGTCTCTGTGTTCCGAGGCCATATCTGTATATGCTTGGCTCGTCAAGTATAACCTGAGTATTCCACGTGTGCAACTGTTTTGCACCCGTTGTATTTGAACATAGAGCCTATCACACCCGATCATCACGTGGTGTCTCAGCACGAAGAACTTTCGCAACGGTGCATACTCAGGGAGAACAGTTCTTGATAATTAGTGAGAGATCATCTTATAATGCTACCGTCAATCAAAGCAAGATAAGATGCATAAAAGATAAACATCACATGCAATCAATATAAGTGATACGATATGGCCATCATCATCTTGTGCTTGTGATCTCCATCTTCGAAGCACCGTCGTGATCACCATCGTCACCGGCGCGACACCTTGATCTCCATCGTAGCATCGTTGTCGTCTCGCCAATCTTATGCTTCCACGACTATCGCTACCGCTTAGTGATAAAGTAAAGCATTACAGCGCGATTGCATTGCATACAATAAAGCGACAACCATATGGCTCCTGCCAGTTGCCGATAACTCGGTTACAAAACATGATCATCTCATACAATAAAATTTAGCATCATGTCTTGACCATATCACATCACAACATACCCTACAAAAACAAGTTAGACGTCCTCTACTTTATTGTTGCAAGTTTTACGTGGCTGCTACGGGTTTAAGCAAGAACCAATCTTACCTACGCATCAAAACCACAACGATAGTTTGTCAAGTTGGTGCTGTTTTAACCTTCGCAAGGACCGGGCGTAGCCACACTCGGTTCAACTAAAGTTGGAGAAACTGTCACCCGCTAGCCACCTTTGTGCAAAGCACGTCGGGAGAACCGGTCTCACGTAAGCGTACGCGTAATGTCGGTCCGGGCCGCTTCGTCCAACAATACCGCCGAACCAAAGTATGACATGCTGGTAAGCAGTATGACTTATATCGCCCACAACTCACTTGTGTTCTACTCGTGCATATAACATCAACGCATAAAACCTAGGCTCGGATGCCACTGTTGGGAAACGTAGTAATTTCAAAAAAATTCCTACGCACACGCAAGATCATGGTGATGCATAGCAACGAGAGGGGAGAGTGTGATCTACGTACCCTTGTAGACCGACAGCGGAAGCGTTAGCACAATGCGGTTGATGTAGTCGTACGTCTTCACGGCCCGACCGATCAAGCACCGAAACTACGGCACCTCCGAGTTCTAGCATACGTTCAGCTCGATGATGATCCCCGGACTCCGATCCAGCAAAGTGTCGGGGAAGAGTTCCGTCAGCACGACGGTGTGGTGACGATCTTGATGTACTACCGTCGCAGGGCTTCGCCTAAGCAACGCTACAATATTATCGAGGATTATCGTGGCAGGGGGCACCGCACACGGCTAAGAATATGATCACGTGGATCAACTTGTGTGTCTAGGGGTGCCCCTGCCCCCGTATATAAAGGAGCAGGGGAAGGTGCCTACGGCCAGGAGGAGGGCGCACCAGGAGGAGTCCTACTCCCACCAGGAGTAGGATTCCTCCCCTTTTCCTAGTTGGAATAGGATTCGGGAGGGGGAAAGAGGAGACAGAGAAGGAAGGGGGGGCGTCGCCCCCCTCTCCTTGTCCTATTCGGACTAGGGGGGAGGGGCGCGCGGCCCAGCCCTGGCCACCTCTCCTCTCTTCCACTAAAGCCCACTAAGGCCCATATACCTCCCGGGGGGTTCCGGTAACCTCCCGGTACTCCGGTAAAATCCCGATTTCACCCGGAACACTTCCGATATCTATATATAGGCATCAAATATATCAATCTTTATGTCTCGACCATTTCTAGACTCCTCGTCATGTCCGTGATCACATCTGGGACTCCGAACAAACTTCGGTACATCAAAATGCATAAACTCATAATATAACTGTCATCAAAAACCTTAAGCGTGAGGACCCTACGGGTTCGAGAACAATGTAGACATGACCGAGACACGTCCCCGGTCAATAACCAATAGCGGAACCTGGATGCTCATATTGGCTCCCACATATTCTACGAAGATCTTTATCGGTCAGACCGCATAACAACATACGTTGTTCCCTTTGTCATCGGTATGTTACTTGCCCGAGATTCGATCGTCGGTATCTCAATACCTAGTTCAATCTCATTACCGGCAAGTCTCTTTACTCATTTCGTAATACATCATCTTGCAACTAACTCATTAGTTGTAATGCTTGCAAGGATTATGTGATGTGCATTACCGAGAGGGGCCAGAGATACCTCTCCGACAATCGGAGTGAAAAATCCTAATCTCGAAATACGCCAACCCAACATGTACTTTTGGAGACACCTGTAGAGCTCCTTTATAATCACCCAGTTACGTTGTGACGTTTGGTATCACACAAAGTGTTCCTCTGGCAAACGGGAGTTGCATAATCTCATAGTCATAGGAACATGTATAAGTCATGAAGAAAGCAATAGCAACATACTAAACGATCGGGTGCTAAGCTAATGGAATGGGTCATGTCAATCACATCATTCTCCTAATGATGTGATCCCATTAATCAAATGACAACACATGTCTATGGTTAGGAAACATAACCATCTTCGATTAACGAGCTAGTCAAGTAGAGGCACACTAGTGACGTTTGGTTTGTCTATGTATTCACACAAGTATTATGTTTCCGGATAATACAATTCTAGCATGAATAATAAACATTTATCATGATATGAGGAAATAAAATAATAACATTATTATTGCCTCTAGGGCATATTTCCTTCAGTTTTTTGTCATGCATGTACATCCATGACGATTTTATGACAGAATCAAGATAGTGATACCTGTGTTGTCGTAGAAGTGTTCCATGACATTACCAAAATTACCATCACGGAAGTGTCCACTTCCATGACGATAAATCACGCGTCATAGAAGTGCTTTCCTCAAGGGTGACCGACACATGGCATCCACCGTAACGGGTCGCCATTAAGCTATTGGGTCTGATTTTGGATCTGATAACCCGTTAACAGCCCGGACCAATGAGGATTTTCCATGTGTAAAATTGTCATTGGCCGGAGGAAACACGTGTTGGCTCCCCGTTGGGACAGATGTCCATTCATTGGGCAGGAGGCGCCTATGATACGTCGACACGTGGCATGGCCCAATAGAGGCCCATTCCGGTGAAAAGGCCAGCATGTTTGACTTGGTCAAACGGTAACGGGCCGGCCCACGGAAAGCCTGTTAACGGCCTATTCGTATATAGCCCATTTACGGCCCACTAACTCACGACCAGTTATGGCCTACCGGAATTAAGCCCAGTAGCTTCATATGGACCGTCCAATATGATTCTAGCCCCTTGTAAATTCCGGCCCATGTATGGCCCATGATGTCTTTCGGCCCATACGAGGCCATTTGCAACTCTTGGCCCATTAACAGCCCGTGGTGAATCTGGCCCGCAATGAACAGTGTACCGCTTTATACCCATTAACGGCCCATTATTCCATTAGGCCGTTTCCAACCCATGTTATCTTTTGGACTTCAAAGGGCCCATTTATTCTTGGGCTTATTTCCAGCATTCGGTTACTTACGACCCGTTACTGGCCTTTTCTGCTTGTGGGCCAAATTCAGCTCATGGTTACAATCGGTTCGTTTGCAGCCCGTTAATCCGTTGGGCCGTTTTCATAGCGTTGTCAAATACGGTAGATTAATCATGGCCCATTATGGTCGGCCCATGAACGGACGATTCCAAATCTTGCCCATTTACGTCCCATAATGTTGTTTGTTATTGGCCCATGTTTGGCCGATCAATCAAATGGTTCGTAGAAGGCCCATTGATGCTACGACCCGTAGAAGGCCCATCAGTTCTACGGCCCTTAGAAGGCCCATTGTTTCTATGGCCCGTAGGAGGCCCATGGTAACTACAGTATATATGTAGCCCATGGTTATTGTGGACTAGTTTGAATAAATAGGTTATTGCAGCCACTAGCAAACCGCGGAAAAAGAACTGCACTGACTATAAGCAAACAAATAAACAAGACAACAAGGAAATAAATAAGCAAGCAACTTACGCTAGGCTATCACGGATATTACACATATTACATCCACTGGGCATCAAAGTTCGCCACCAGTGCAAATATAGGGAACAAAGCCGCATATCATATACACTAGTTGTCAAACTTGGTTGCCAGTGCAAATAAACGCCGCAGCAAACCAAGTCTAGAATTGAAACCACTTCAGAAGAGCTCAAGAAACAATATCCTGGGTACCCATAGTGCTGGCAAGATGCTTAGCAAGCTTATTAACTTTCTCTTGTTTGGCGCTTAAATCCGCCAGCACTTGCTGTTGCACAAGAAAGTATGCATCTGAATTATGCAGGGACTTCCTCAGTCCTTCGGCTTCTTGCCGCAGCATAGCTGACTGATGCCTTTCAGCTTGTAGCTGAGACTAAAGAAGCCGAAGTGATTCAGGAAGCAAGTTCGAAGAGCTTGTGCCAGCGGTACTGGCCAGTAACTCGAACACTACATCAATGCAGGCTGTGGGGTTTTCTCACTGTCTACAAGATCGTTTTTATCACCTTTCTTGGAGACCAACAGGGCTGTCTCACTATCTTGAACCTTATCTGCATTACTTTCTCTACCATTTCATAGTGGGGTGCTCTTCTCCAATATTCCGTTCGTATACTACAAGAGAAACAAGCAGACACATCACAGGTTTAGCATGTAGTATACGAAACTCATTTTGGTAAACATGTTCAGTAGTAAGGTGGACAAGATAATAGCATAAAACAAACATATATCTATGTACTATGGTCACTATATTGTCCATATAATTCTAGTTTATGTTGCCAAATCAAGATAGAGACACAGTTCAACTCATATATTTTTGAGACACAACAACATACACAGAATATAAGTGTGAGAAACTACACAACATTGGCAACAATTGTAATGTGCATCACATGAGAACATAACTGTTTATACAATTGAAACTGAAATCAACATAGAGCAAGAAGTTAGAACAGCAATCCAGTTAAAGAAATAGGTTTAAAACATACCTGTTGCGCCATTGGAGTTTCCATTGGATCCTTCAAATTCGAAAGTAGTTGGTATGAGTAAATACAGTGATGCAACAGAAAAGGAGTATGGACCATAGCTACGGAATCTGACCTGAGAACAGTTGCTCTTCTACTTTAAACATGGAGTTTGGGTTCGCTGTGGTGGTCTTCATGCTTTGGGCGCTGCAGTTGCTTTACAAACTGCTGATGTGGGGGTACTGTGTGGTGGACATGGTGCTTTGTCAACTAGAAGTGGGTTACTATCTGCTGGGGTTAGGGTTAGATGGGTTGTAGCTGGTTCTCTGCCCAACGGTGTAAGTGTGCAATCTGGAAGAGTCTCGATTATGTGTGGTGGGGCTAGTTTATGGGCCAGTACAACCATGGTTCTATATGCATCAACGGGTAGCACTGTCTTTTGTGAAGAACGGGTTTTTGCTCCCTTAGATACTGCCATCACCCCCTCCAATTCAAATGGCTGATAAAAAGAAAAGAAATTGAACGTAGAAACATTGTATGATAGACAGAGGTGGTAATTCACATATATGTTGTCTAACCAAACAAGACAGCATGACACAATTTCACATATATGATGCCTAACTAAACAGGATAGCATGACATAGTTTCAGATATATGATGGATAACTTAACATGATATAATGGCATAATTCAACATATGATGAGTTTCTAAATAGGATGACATGACAAAACTATTTGATGTCTTTCTAAAATAGGTTGGGATGAAATAATTCACATACATGTTGTCTAAGTATACATGATGGCATGGTAACAATTGGCATAATTGATTCATATACTAAGCAGCTAGCACTCGCATGTATGATCTCTAAACTAAACAGATGGAATTCAATATTGTGTATATGATGTCTAAACTAAGCAATGCAAGACACCATATGCATGATATGAGAAATATAAACATTGCAACTTAGAGCATACACCTCAGGTGGGATATAGGACTGGTCATCTGTCTCTGAATCCTCCTCTGAGGAGCTCCCTGTAACCATCGAGATATATGCTTCAACAGGTACCATTGCCTGCTCTGAAGACCTTGTTTTCACTCCTGATTTTTTCATAACCGGCTCAAATGGCTGATACACATGAAGAGTAGTTCAATATACATAGATTGTCGACAAATGGAATATGTAATGAAAAAAAGATGGCATGAGATAATTCACATATATGATGCCTGGCTACATGGCGGTGCATAATTCACATATATGATAATTGGCTGAAAAACATGGCATTGCATAATTAAAATATCTGATATAGAAAGCAAACAAGAGGCATTCACACAAAGCATGTCTAACTAAGCAGATGAAATGACAATGCAATACACCATATGCATGATATGAGCAATATAACCGTACCAAGTTAGAGCATGCACCTCAGGGGGGGGATACGACTCGTCATCTGTCTCTGAACTCCTCCGAGGAGCTATCTGTAACCAGCAAGAAATCTGCATCGACAGATAGCACTGACTGCTCAGAAGACCTTGTTTTCACTCCAGATTTTCCCATGACCGACTCAAATGGCTGATGCACAGGAAGAGTAGATGAATGTATAAACATTGTTGACAAATGGAATACATTATGAATAAAATATGGCATGATATGATTCACATATACGATGACTGGCTAAACAGGATGGCATTGCATGATTCACGTATATGATGTCTGGCTAAAGAAGATGACATTGCATAATTCCCATATACTCCATCCGTTCCTAAATATTTGTCTTTTTAGAGATTTCAAATGGACTACCACATACAGATGTATATAGAAATATTTTAGAGTGTAGATTCACTCATTTTGCTTCATATGTAGTCACTTGTTGAAATCTCTAAAAAGACAAATATTTAAGAACGGTGGGAGTATGATATAGAAACCAAACAGGTGGCATTCACATAAAGCAAATATAAACTAAGATGATGACATATAAGATGTATAATCTAAGCAATGCGAGGCACCATATGCATGATATGACCAACATCAGCATGCCAGGTTAGAGCAAACACCCCATGTGGTAAATAGGAGTGGTCGGCTCCCTCTGAATCCCCATCTGAATAGTTATCTTCCTCTGGAATACAATCTGGAATGGCAGGAGGGGCCCCACTTCGCCCACCATGGAGCGGTGTCTGCATGACATTATATTCCCATGCACCGGTCTTCTCTTTTTCTCTACATGTTCAGTACAATTGTGTACAATAATTGACATGCATAATAAAAAATGGTTAGATTCTGTAAGGCCTAAGGGGTGCATGCAGAAATCAAGACTGGTGGTAGCAAATGAGTGGATAGATCCAAAACTAATGATAGCAGGTAGATTATAGCTTCAATTTTAAAAAGATAGAGAATGCATCATCTACTATTTGTTGCCCACCCAACATGAACATAGAAGACCCCAGATGAACCAGATAGTAGAAAGATACTATTCGTTGCTGCCTCGATATGAGACCCACGGGCATTTTAAAACTCAAGTTTGAATGATAAAGTAGCAGGTAATAATAACCGATGTATAACGTAAGCAAACACAAAAGACTGCGACCTCTCTTCCGGAACTGTGTAGTCCTCAGGTTCATCTGCTCAGTCGATGATGGTAATGTAGTTGGCGTGGCTGCCGACAACGGGGAAGATGATATGAGACGGTGAAAGAAAGTCTGTAGGGGGAATCTCTACTCAAGTGAATGCTTCTGTCGATGGTGCACCTTAGGTGGGGTGGATGACGGCACAGCAGGAGCAGGACATAATACACATAGTTTTCTTTGACGCCTATCTGAAAATGAAGTAAATCTGTAAGGGCTGCTTAGAATTGGAGGATTCTATAAACGCAGGGACAGGAAAAACACAGGAATAGGATAGGAATGCACATGCAAAACAGAGCATTTGGAAACATAGGATTTCTGTCAACCTGGGTGATTGGTTCACATGAATTGGAAGAACACAGGAATGGAGAAACATGGTCAAATTAAAGTCAAACCACGTGAAAATGAATAAATAAGAATCTTATTATGCCAGTAATGCAATTAGTCCTGTTCTTCATGCATATTAATTTAAAAAGGACGTCCAAGTGGATATTAAAATTCCCATGTTTTTTCTTTGAAAGAGACACCAAAGGAAAAAAATTATCCAGTTTTGTTTTGCTCCACTCCTTCTAACCAAATGCACGAATAGTAGTACCATAGCAAAGGATCCCTGAGGGATCGACATGAATGCAGAGTAACAAAGTGATGCAACAAGTGTACAACCTCTTTGGCATAGCCTTGTCGACCTCAGAGTCATTGGGTTGCACATGGAGGATGGTGATGCTGGTGTGATTGTCGGAGGCGGGGAAGAAGATCTGAAGCCTCTGGAAACAGCGCCGAGGGTACTGCTCCGTTGTGATGGACGGTTCCGTCGTTGGAGCAGCTCCGATGAGGTGTACGGTGGCAAGGCTGAAGCAGGACAAGATAGACAACGTTAATCTGAAGTGGGACTCTAATATAATATGCAATAGATTATGTAAAATACATCACCAAAAAGTGCTAGATGTAAAACGCATCAGCCGCGCCATGGCCGCTCCGACAGATGCTGTAAATTTTGTTCACTCTGAACTTAACTGAAGAAACTGAACTTTACAGTCGAAACTGAATTTTACTGTCGAAACTGATTGAACTAGTAGCAGAGCATTGCAATAGATGTTTAAGGCGTTTGAGCACTAGTAGCAGAGAAGTAGTGATCTAAATCAGCAGACGCTCTAGCAGGAACGCACTAGCGGAGAGCAAGTCGTGCAGCAGCACCACGAGCGAGTGCTAAAGCAGAACTCCTGTAGCTGCCGGAGGTCGTGCAGCAGCAGCAGCGCCAGCGAGAGCAAGAGCAGAGTAGTAGCATGAACGAGAGCAAGAGCGGAGCAGCAACGCGATCGACAGCAATAGCAGAGAAGAGCAACAGCACCAATGAAAGCAAGAGTAGTGCAGCAGGGCGACCTACAGCAAGAAAAGAGTAGCAGCGCGAGCTGGAGCAGCTGCAACTAGTGCCGATGTGGAAGTCGCCACCGAGGAAGCAACAACATGGGGGAGAGACGCCGTGGATGAGGTGGCCGGCGACGGCGCCGTCCATGGAGACCCGCCATGCCTGCTCGATATCGAGCACTGGCAGCCCCGTGAGATGGAATAAAAGATAAAATGCAGCGGTGAGTGCAGAACCTCCTTGGTGGCGCCGAGTGGGCCTCGACTTGATCAGAGGAATTGGTGAGGGTTCCGCGGTTCCGGTGGGGCAGGTCAAGACGGTGCTATGTGGATGGAGGTGGCGCGATAGACGAGGCGAACATCGGGGCAGCTCCTTGGAGGTGGAGGACGGGGCGGCTGATCCGGCGGGACGACGAGATTGACAACGGATCCTCATCCGATGCGGTCGATGAGGGATGGCGAGATGTTGTGGTGGACGACGTCGTCGGGGAAGAGTCTCCGGCTGGGCGGTGGTTGGGAGGCTGACGGAGGAGTGTGGGGTTTCGCGGGTTTTGGCGGCCTCGGTGTACGAATGGGGGGCAAAGGGGAAGGTAGGGGGAGCCATGGCTTAGGTACGCGCTTGTCCAAAATGTTGGGTAAGTTACCAGTGTACCCCCACCGGTTTTGACACCACGACATCGAGCCGGCATTTTCGGCTGAGGGGTAGAAGGGGGATTTCGCGTGTCTGGGCTGCGGGACTCATATCGGATGAGGAGGGAGTTTTTGCGCGGGTCAAAATTTCAGGATAACAAGGCGCGGAGCGGGTTGAAGAGGCGGGAGTTTCAAAGCAGATGAGACAAAAGATATTCGAGCTTGAAAATTTCGGGATAACAAGGCACGGATTCCTTGTTCGGCAGAACAAACTTAACGTGTACAAAAAAGCAATTCATAGAAGACACTCGAGAGTCATGTCCCCTTTTACTATATTGCTATAGATGTCATTGAAAAAACTACAAGAAAAATGTAAAAAAACTCGGGAGAACAAGATTACCCTATATAGTACCAAATCGATTCGCACTTCCCTCAACAACAACAAAAAACAAATGAATTCCCACCAAAAGAAAGAGTCATGTCCCTTTTTATATGATTACAAATGCCAGGATCTCGAATTTAAATTTTTGAATCCATGTTATGTTAAATTCGAATATATCATTAGGTGACCTTGTGGTTTATAATGGATGTAGTCTTACATTTCGATGTTCCATCATATATGAACATTTTACTCCACCCTATGAACATATCTATTGTCGTCTACCATATGGACTAAATTTGAATCAATTTTCCTTATTTGAATACGATTGTTGTCAAGTTATACAATAATTTAAATATTATCTTGATAATAAAAAACATGCATATAGCAGTAATCATATTTCACTATGAACTACATGTACCATACGATCTCGAATTCAAATATTTGTATCCATCTTATGTTCAATTCAAATCAGAGTACATTGGTCTAGGTAGCGAGATGTTCGGGATAAACTAAACCTTGTTTTCATATGTATATTTTTTGGATGAATTGGGACAAGTTTTGGTATAAGCTTCTTGCAAAACCGGAGATTCTCTCAACAAGCCTCATGGTTCCGAGAGGGAACGTGTCACCTTTGTGTGCAAAACGATGTATGCTGCATCCCCCTGATTTTCTTTACAAAGGCAACATAGAACAATATGAGTGCCCTGTTAAATTTTGGAATTATTCCGGGTTCGTTTGGCCTTTTTTATATATTAATTGAGTTTTGGACATTTAATGTGCATGATCCAAATTTGAACTACAAGCACCTGCTCCGATGCACCAAAGTTTGTTGAAAAATCACATGTGTGTCCTTGGGTGAATTTCTAGGTCCCATGCAAGAAATGGGAATCAAATTCAAACATCTTGGTGTCGTGACTCGGCTGAGAACATCGAGAAACTTGGTTTTAAAATTCATGTAAATCCAAAACTCGCCTGGAAATCAAGAAACTTGCCATGGTGTCATGTCATGGCACTAACATGATGTGGTAAAAAATTGGGCCGATTTGGAACACGTTTTGGTATAAGCTTCTTGCAAACCGGAGCTTCTCTCAAGAAGGCTCGTGGTTATGAGAGGGAACGTGTCACCTTTGAGTGTGAAATGATATAGGCTGCCCCCCCTTGAGTTTCTTTACAGAGGCAACATAGAACTACATGAGTGCCCTATTAAATTTTGGAATTATTCCGGGTTCGTTTGACCTTTTTATATTAATTGAGTTTCTGGTCATTTAATGTGCATAATTCAAATTTTAAATACAAGCACATGCCCCCATGCACCAAAGTTGGTTGAAAAATCACATGCGTGTCCTCGGGTGAATTTCTAGGTCCCATGCAAGAAATGGGAATGAGATTCAAACATCACCAACACCTTCTTCACCAACAAAGAAGAACTGAGTATCAGGTATGGGCACTCCCCTTGGCAACTGCCAAGCTTGGGGGAGTGCCCCGGTATCGTATCACCATCACACCTTTATCTTTACCGTTTTTCTTAGTTCGATCCTTTTGGTAATATCTTGATCTAGTAGAATAAAGTTTTAGTATGATCTAGTTGTGAGTTTTGCTTATGATCCATCTATGTAATCGACTCCGTGAGATATATATATATATAATAAAGATTAGTGTTGAGTCAAGGGCTTGATTATTTTGCTATGATCTTGAGGGAATAGAATAAAAGAGAAAGAATTAAAAAGAAATAAGGAGATCATATGAATCTTATGGAGAGTAATGACTCCACATATAAAGAGTATGATGAATAAAAATTGTTGAGAGTCGACAAACATAGTTTTGGTCATCGTTGCAATTAATAGGAAGTAATAAAGAAAGAGAGGTTTTCAAATACAAATATACTATCTTGGACATCTTTTATGATTGTGAGCACTCATTAAAATATGACATCCTAAAGAGTTGATGTTGGACAAGGAAGACAACATAATGGGTTATGTTTTCTTGCATCTGAGATAAATTATATTGTCATGGATCGTCCAACATGTTGAGCTTGCCTTTCCCTCTCATGCTAGCCAATTTCTTTGCACCAAGTAGAGATACTACTTGTGCTTCCAAATATCCTTAAACCTAGTTTTGCCATGAGAGTCCACCATATCTACCCATGGATTGAGTAAGATCCTTCAAGTAAGTTGTCATCGTTGCAAGCAATAAAAATTGCTCTCTAAATATGTATGATTTATTAGTGTGGAGAAAATAAGCTTTATACGATCTCGTGATGTGGAAGAAATAAAAGCGACGGACTGCATAATAAAGGTCCATATCACAAGTGGCAATATAAAGTGATGTTCTTTTGCATTAAGACTTCATGCATCCAACCATAAAAGCACATGACAACCTCTACTTCCCTCTGCGAAAGGCCTATCGTTTATTCTTGACATATACTTCATGCAAGAGTCACGGTGATCTTCACCTTTCCTTTTTACATTTTATCCTTTGGCAAGCACAATGTGTTGGAAAGATCCTGATATATATAGCTAATTGGATGTGAGTTTTCATGAACTATTATTGTTGACATTACCCTTGAGGTAAAAGGTTGGGAGGCAAAATTATAAGCCCCTATCTTTCTCTGTGTCCGATTAAAACTTCATAACCATAAATATCGCCTGAGTGTTAGCAATTGTGAAAGACTAAATGATGGTTAAGTATGTGGACTTGCTCAAAAGCTCTTATTAACTCTTTCTGAGGTTATGATAAATTGCAATTGCCTCATTGACTGAGATTATGGTTTGTTGGTTATCAAAGAAGTTTCTGATTCATACTTGAAATTGTGATTGAATTATTACTTTAGCATAAGAGATCATATGACAATATATATATATATATATATATATTGTTGTTCTAAGAATGATCATGATGCCCTCATGTCCATATTTTATTTTATCGACACCTCTATCTCTAAACATGTGGACATATTTTCCGATTTCGGCTTTCGTTTGAGGACAAGCGAGGTATAAGCTTGGGGGACTTGATACGTCCATTTTGCATCATGCTTTTATATCGATATTTATTGCATTATGGGCTGCTATTACACATTATGTCACAATACTTATGCCTTTTCTCTCCTATTTTACAAGGTTTACATGAAGAGGGGGAATGCCGGCAATTGGAATTCTGGGCTGGAAAAGGAGCAAATATTAGAGACCTATTTTGCACATCTCCAAAAGTCCTGAAACTCCACGGGAATTATTTTCTGAATATATAAAAAATATTGGGCGAAAGAACTACCAGAGGGGGGCCAGCCACCGTCCACGAGGGTGGGGGCGCGCCCCCTGCCTCGTGGGCCCCTAGTGGCCCTCTGATGCCCATCTTTGGCTATATGGATTCTTTCACCGAGGAAAAATATCAGAAGCAAGCTCACGGGATGAAACTCCGCCGCCATGAGGCGGAACCAATCTAGGGCTCCGGTGGAGCTGTTCTGCCGGGGAAACTTCCCTCAGGGAGGGGGAAATCATCACCATCGTCATCACCAACGACCCTGTCACCGAGAGGGGGTTAATCTCCATCAACATCTTCTCCATCACCATCTCATCTCAAACCCTAGTTCATCTCTTGTATCCAATCTTTGTCCCAAAGCCTCAGAATGGTACCTGTGGGTTGCTAGTAGTGTTGATTACTCTTTGTAGTTGATGCTAGTTGGTTTACTTGGTGGAAGATCATATGTTCAGATCCATTATGCATATTAATACCCCTCTGATTATGAACATGAATATGATTTGTGAGTAGTTACGTTTGTTCCTGAGGACATGGGAGAAGTCTTGCTATATGTAGTCATGTGAATTTGGTATTCGTTCGATATTTTGATGAGATGTATGTTGTCTTTCCTCTAGTGGTGTCATGTGAACGTCGACTACATTACACTTCACCATTATTTGGGTCTATAGGAAGGCATTGGGAAGTAATAAGTAGATGATGGGTTGCTAGAGTGACATAAGCTTAAACCCTAGTTTATGCGTTGCTTCGTAAGGGGCTGATTTGGATCCATATGTTTCATGCTATGGTTAGGTTTACCTTAATACTTCTATTGTAGTTGCGGATGCTTGAAATAGGGGTTAATCATAAGTGGGATGCTTGTCCAAGGAAGGATAGTACCCAAGCACTGGTCCACCCACATATCAAATTATCAAAGTACCGAACGCGAATCATATGAGCGTGATGAAAACTAGCTTGACGATAATTCACATGTGTCCTCGGGAGCGCTTTCCTTTATATAAGAGTTTGTCCAGGCTTATCCTTTGCTACAAAAAGGATTGGGCCATCTTGCTGCACCTTATTTACTTTTACTACTTGTTACCCGTTACAAATTACCTTATCACAAAACTATTCGTTACCTATAATTTCAGTGCTTGCAGAGAATACCTTACTGAAAACTGCTTATCATTTCCTTTTGCTCCTCGTTGGGTTCGACACTCTTACTTATCGGAAGGACTACAATATACCTCCTACACTTTTGGGTCATCAAGACTCTTTTCTGGCGCCGTTGTCGGGGAGTGAAGCGCCTTTGGTAGGTGGAATTTGGTAAGGAAAAATTTATATAGTGTGATGAAATTTACTGTCACTTGTTACTATGGAACATAATCCTTTGAGGGGCTTGTTCGGGGTATCTTCACCCCGACCAATAGAGCATAGAGTTTCTCCTCAACCTACAGAACCTACTGAAAATGTTTACTTTGAAATCCCTTCAGGTTTGATAGAGAAACTGCTAGCTAATCCTTTCACAAGTGATGGAACATTACATCCTGATTTGCACCTAATCTATGTGGATGAAGTTTGTGGATTATTTAAGCTTGCAGGTATGCTCGAGGATGTTATCAAGAAGAAGGTATTCCCTTTATCTTTGAAGGGAGAGGCATTGACATGGTTTAGACTATGTGATGATATGGGATCATGGAACTACAACCGATTGAAATTGGAATTTCATCATAAGTTTTATCCTATGCATCTTGTTCATCGTGATCGTAATTATATATATAATTTTTGGCCTTGCGAAGGAGAAAGCATCGCTCAAGCTTGGGGGAGTCTTAAGTCAATCTTATATTCATGCCCCAATCATGGGCTCTCAAAAGAAATGATTATTCAAAAAAATTATGCTCGGCTTTCTCTCAGTAATCCCTCCATGCTCGATACTTCTTGTAATGGATCTTTTATGATGAAGACTATTGAATTCAAATGTGATATATTGGAAAGAATTAAACGCAACTCTAAAGATTGGGATATCGATGAAGGTAAGGAGTCAGCACCTAAGTTTGATTGTGTTAAATCTTTTATGGATACCGATGCTTTTCGTGGATTTAGCACTAAATATGGACTTGACTTTGAGATAGTAGCTTCTTTCTGTGAATCCTTTGTAACTCATGTTGATCTCCCTAAGGAGAAGTGGTTTAAATATAATCCTCCCAATTAAGTAAAATTAGTTGCAGCTATTAAAGTTGAAGAAAATACTATCACTTATAATGATCCTGTTGTTCCTACTGCTTATATTGAGAAACCATCTTTCCCTGATAGAATAAAGGATCATGCTAAAGCTTCAACTGTGGTCAATAAAAGTAATATTAAGACACCCAATCGCCCTGAGCAAATTAAAGTTGAACCTAGTGTTGTTATGGTTAAAGATCTCTTGGCCGATAATAATGATGGACATGTTATTTACTTATGTGATGAAGGTGCTAGAATTGCTAGACCCGATACCAAAAATAAACATAGACCTGTTGTAGGCATGCCTATCATTTCTGTTAAAATAGGAGATCATTGCTATCGTGGCTTATGTGATATGGGTGCTAGTGCAAGTGAAATACCTCATTCCTTATACAAAGAAATTATGCATGATATTGCACCTACTGAGTTAGAAGAAATTGATGTTACAATTAAGCTTGCTAATAGATATACAATTTCACCCGTTGGGATTGTTTGAGATGTTGAAGTCTTGTGTGGGAAAGTTAAATATCCTGCTGATTTTCTTGTTCTTGGTTCCCTACAAGATGACTTTTGTCCCATTATATTTGGTAGACCCTTCTTGAATACTGTTAATGCTAAGATAGACTGCAATAAAGATATTGTTTCTATTGGTTTGGGGGGGTATGTCTCATGAGTTTCATTTTGCTAAATTTCATAGACAACCCCATGATAAAGAATTCTCTAGTAAAGATGAAATTATTGGTCTTGCTTCTATTGTCGTGCCTCCTAGTGATCCTTTAGAACACTATTTGCTAGACCATGAAAATGATATGTTTATGAATGAGAGAAGGGAAATAGATGAAGTATTCTTTAAACATAGACCTATTTTGAAACACAACTTGCATGTTGAATTCCTAGGGGATCCTCCTCCACCCAAGGGTGATCCCATATTTGAGCTTAAGCCATTACCTGATACTCTTAAATATGCTTATCTTGATGAGAAATAGATATATCCTATTATTATTAGTGCTAACCTTTCAGAGCATGAAGAAAAGAAATTATTGAAAACTCTGAAGAAGCACCGTGCTGCTATTGGATATACTCTTGATGATCTTAAGGGCATTAGTCCCACTCTCTGCCAGCACAAAATAAAATTGGAGAAAGACGCGAAACCGGTTGTTGATCGCCAACAATGGTTATATCCTAAGATGAAAGAAGTTGTAAGAAAAGAAATACTAAAGCTTCTGGAGGCAGGTATAATTTATCCCGTTGTTGATAGTCAATGGGTAAGTCCTGTCCATTGTGTCCCTAAGAAGGGAGGTATTACTGTTGTTCCTAATGATAAAGATGAACTGATCCCACAAAGAATTGTTACAGGTTATAGAATGGTAAATGATTTCCACAAATTAAATAAAGCTACTAAAATGGATCACTACCCTTTACCTTTTATTGATCAAATGCTAGAAAGATTATCCAAACATACATATTTTTGCTTTCTAGATGGTTATTCTGGTTTCTCTCAAATACGTGTGTCAAAAGAGGATCAAGAAAAGACAACTTTTACTTGCCCTTTCGGTACCTTTGCTTATAGACGTATGCCTTTTGGTTTATGCAATGCACCTGCTACTTTTCAAAGATGTATGACAGCTATATTCTCTGACTTTTGTGAAAAGATTGTTGAGGTTTTCAAGGATGATTTTTTTGTATATGGAACTTCTTTTGATGATTGCTTAAGCAACCTTGATCGAGTTTTGCAGAGATGTGAAGAAACTAATCTTATCTTGTATTGGGAGAAGTGCCACTTTATGGTTAATGAAGGTATTTTCTTGGGACATAAAATTTCTGAAAGAGGTATTGAAGTTGATAAAGCTAAAGTTGATGCTATTTAAAAGATGTTGTGTCCTAAGGACATTAAAGGTATAAGAAGCTTCCTTGGTCATGCCGGTTTTTATAGGAGGTTCATTAAGGACTTCTCTAAAATTTCTCAGCCTCTGACTAATCTCTTACAAAAAGATGTTCCTTTTGTCTTCGATGACGATTGTGTAGAAGCATTTGAAATACTTAAGAAAGCTTTGATTTCTGCACCTTTTGTTCAACCTCCTGATTGGAATTTACAATTTGAAATTATGTGTGATGCTAGTTATTATGCTGTAGGGGTTGTTCTAGGACAAAGAGTTGATAAGAAATTAAATGTTATTCAATATGCTAGTAAATCTCTAGACAGTGCTCAAAGAAATTATGCTACTACTGAAAAAGAATTTTTAGCAGTTGTGTTTGCTTGTGATAACTTTAGACCTTATATTGTTGATTCTAAAGTAACTTTTCACACTGATCATGCTGCTATTAAATATCTTATGGAAAAGAAAGATGCTAAACCTAGACTTATTAGATGGGTTCTCTTGCTACAAGAATTTGATTTCCATATTATTGATAGAAAGAAAGCTGAGAACCCCGTTGCAGACAACTTGTCTAGGTTATAGAATGTTCTTGATGACCCACTACCTATTGATGATAGCTTTCCTGATGAACAATTAGCTGTCATAAATGCTTCTCATACTGCTCCATGGTATGCTGATTATGCTAATTTTATTGTTGCTAAGTTCATACCACCTAGTTTCACATACTAGCAAAATAAAAAGTTCCTCTATGATTTAAGACATTACTTCTGGGATGACCCACATCTTTATAAAGAAGGAGTGGATGGTGTTATTAGACGTTTTGTACCTGAGCTTGAACTGGAACAGATCCTACGCAAGTGTCACTCCGGGGCTTATGGAGGACACCACGCTGGAGATAGAACTGCACATAAGGTATTGCAATCCGGTTTTTATTGGCCTACTCTCTTCAAGGATGCCCGTAAGTTTGTCCTGTCCTGTGATGAATGTCAAAGAATTGGTAATATTAGTAGACGTAAAGAAATGTGCATGAATTATTCACTTGTTATTGGACCATTTGATGTCTGGGGCTTTGATTATATGGGACAGTTTCCTTCCTCTAATGGGTATACACATCTTTTAGTTGCTGTTGATTACGTTACTAAGTGGGTAGAAGCTATTCCAACTAGTAGTGCTGATCATAACACCTCTATTAAGATGCTTAAAGCAATTATTTTTCCAAGGTTTGGAGTCCCTAGATATCTAATGACTGATGGTGGCTCACATTTTATTCATAGTGCTTTTCGTAAAATGCTTGCTAAGTATGATGTTAATCATAGAATTGCATCTCCATATCATCCATAGTCTAGTGGTCAAGTAGAATTGAGTAATAGAGAGCTTAAATTAATTTTGTAAAAGACTGTTAATAGATCTAGAAAGAATTGGTCCAAGAAACTTGATGATGCATTATGGGCCTATAGAACTGCATATAAGAACCCTATGGGTTTTTCTCCGTATAAAATGGTTTATGGTAAAGCATGTCACTTACCTCTTGAACTAGAACATAAGGCATATTGGGCTATTAAAGAGCTCAACTATGACTTCAAACTTGCCGGTGAGAAGATGATTTTTGACATTAGCTCACTTGATGAATGGAGAACCCAGGCCTATGAGAATGCCAAACTGTTTAAAGAAAAAGTTAAAAGATGGCATGATAAAAGGATACAAAAATGTGAGTTTAATGTAGGTGATTATGTATTATTATACAACTCTCATTTAAGATTTTTTGCAGGCAAAATCCTCTCTAAATGGGAAGATCCTTACGTCATCGAGGAGGTCTATCATTCCGGTTCCATAAAGATCAACAACTTCGAAGGCACAAATCCGAGGGTGGTGAACGGTCAAAGAATCGAACATTATATCTCAGGTAATCCCATAAATGTTGAAACTAATACTATTGAAACCGTAACCCCGAAGGAATACATAAGGGACACTTTCCAGAATGTTTCAGACTCCGAAAAGGAATAGGTACGTGGTACGGTAAGTGAACCGACTCCAAAACAGTTCTAATGGCAATATTTCTCCGTTTTGGAATATTTAAGAAAATAGGAAAATAAGGAGTAGTCCGGAAAGGACACGAGGCTTCCACGAGGGTGGAGGGTGCGCCCTACCCCCCTGGGCACGCCCCCTGCCTCGTGGGCACCTCGTGTACTCTCCGGACTCCGTTTTCTTGCACGGTATTTCTTTTGGTCGGCAAAAATTCATTATATAATCTCCCAAAGGTTTTGACCACCGTATCACGCAAATATCTCCTGTTTTTGTTTCAAGCTGTTTTCTGCCAGGGTTGTCAAGGCCAGGCATCATGTCGTCTCCCTCCTCCTGCAACAATGAGGGCAATGATGCTTGGCTAATGAAGATAGAGCTGAATAGAGAATAGCCCGGAGAGATCAACAAGGATGATGGGATCAAGAAGGCCATGGGGGACCAAGTTCCGGCAATAGCAGAAGAAGACATCCTTCAACCTCACCACAATCTCTTTACCCCAACAGAGATTGAGGCTTTCAATATGATTGAGTTAGCTCATATTCAAAACAAGTATCTCACAAGTGAAAATATTTTGTAAGGAGCATATCATCGCACTCAAGGGCACTATCCGCAAATTGGAGGATCTCCTATGCTCGATGTGTGACTATCCATCATCACCAACACCTTCACCAACAAAGAAGAACTGAGTATCGGGTATGGGCACTCCCCTTGGCAACTGCCAAGCTTGGGGGAGTGCCCCGGTATCGTATCACCATCGCACCTTTATCTTTACCGTTTTTCTTAGTTCGATCCTTCCGGTAATATCTTGATATAGTAGAATAAAGTTTTAGTATGATCTAGTTGTGAGTTTTGCTTATGATCCATCTATGTAATCGACTCCGTGAGATATATATATATATAATAAAGATTAGTGTTGAGTCATGGGCTTGATTATTTTGCTATGATCTTGAGGGAATAGAATAAAATAGAAAGAATAAAAAAGAAATAGACAGATCATACGGATCTTATGGAGAGTAATGACTTCACATATAAAGAGTATGATGAATAAAAATTGTCGAGAGTTGACAAACCTAGTTTTGGTCATCGTTGCAATTAATAGGAAGTAATAAAGAAAGAGAGGTTTTCACATATAAATATACTATCTTGGACATCTTTTATGATTGTGAGCACTCATTAAAATATGACATGCTAAAGAGTTGATTTTGGACAAGGAAGACAACGTAATGGTTATGTTTTCTTGCATCTGAGATAAATTATATTTTCATGGATCGTCCAACATGTTGAGCTTGCCTTTCCCTCTCATGCTAGCCAATATCTTGCACCAAGTAGAGATACTACTTGTGCTTCCAAATATCCTTAAACCCAGTTTTGCCATGAGAGTCCACCATATCTACCCATGGATTGAGTAAGATCCTTCAAGTAAGTTGTCATCATTGCAAGCAATAAAAATTGCTCTCTAAATATGTATGATTTATTAGTCTGGAGAAAATAAGCTTTATATGATCTTGTGATGTGGAAGAAATAAAAGCGACGGACTGCATAATAAAGGTCCTTATCACAAGTGGCAATATAAAGTGACGTTCTTTTGCATTAAGACTTCGTGCATCCAACCATAAAAGCACATGAAAACCTCTGCTTCCCTCTGCGAAGGGCCTATCTTTTATTCTTGACTTATACTTCACGCAAGACTCACGGTGATCTTCACCTTTCCTTTTTACATTTTATCATTTGGAAAGCACAATGTGTTGGAAAGATCCTGATATATATAGCTAATTGGATGTGAGTTTTCAGGAACTATTATTGTTGACATTACCCTTGAGGTAAAAGGTTGGGAGGCAAAACTATAAGCCCCTATCTTTCTTTGTGTCCAATTAAAACTTCATAACCATAAATATCGTGTGAGTGTTAGCAATTGTGAAAGACTAAATGATGGTTGAGTATGTGGACTTGCTGAAAAGCTCTTATTGACTCTTTCTGAGGTTGTGATAAATTGCAGTTGCCTCAATGACTGAGATTATGGTTTGTTGGTTCTCAATGAAGTTTCTGATTCATACTTGAAATTGTAATTGAATTGTTACTTTAGCATAAGAGATCATATGACAATATATATATGTTGTTGTTCTAAGAATGATCATTATGCCCTCATGTCCGTATTTTATTTTATCGACACCTCTATCCTAAACATGTGGACATATTTTTCGATTTTGTCTTTTGCTTGAGGACGAGAGAGGTCTAAGCTTGGGGGAGTTGAAACTTCCATTTTGCATCATGCTTTTATATCGATATTTATTGCATTATGGGCTGTTATTACACATTATGTCACAATTGTTATGCCTTTTCTCTCCTATTGTACAAGGTTTACATGAAGAGGGGTAATGCCGGCAGCTGGAATTCTGGGCTGGGAAAGGAGAAAATATTAGAGACCTATTATGCACATCTCCAAAAGTCCTGAAACTCCACGGGAATTATTTTCAGAATACATAAAAAATATTGGGCGAAAGAACTACAAGAGGGGGGCCAGCCACCATCCACGAGGGTGGGGGGCGCACCCTACCCCCTGGGCATGCCCCTTGCCTCGTGGCCCCCCTGGTGTCCCTCTGATGCCCATTTTTGGCTATATGGAGTCTTTCATCGAGGAAAAAAATCAGAAGCAAGCTCACGGGACAAAACTCCGTCGCCACGAGGTGGAACCTTGGCGGAACCAATCTAGGGCTCCGGCAGAGTTGTTCTGCCGGGGAAACTTCCCTCCGGGAGGGGGAAATCATCACCATCGTCATCACCAACGATCCTCTCATTGGGAGGGGGTCAATCTCCATCAACATCTTCACGAGCACCATCTCATCTCAAACCCTAGTTCATCTCTTGTATCCAATCTTTGTCCCAAAGCCTCAGATTGGTACATGTGGATTGCTAGTAGTGTTGATTATTCCTTGTAGTTGATGCTAGTTGGTTTACTTGGTGGAAGATCATATGTTCAGATCCATTATGCATATTAATACCCCTCTGATTATGAACATGAATATGATTTGTGAGTAGTTACGTTTGTTCCTGAGGACATGGGAGAATTCTTGCTATAAGTAGTCATGTGAATTTGGTATTCGTTCGATATTTTGATGAGATGTATGTTGTCTTTCCTCTAGTGGTGTCATGTGAACGTCGAATACATGACACTTCACCATTATTTGGGCCTAGAGGAAGGCATTGGGAATTAATAAGTAGATGATGGGTTGCTAGAGTGACAGAAGCTTAAACCCTAGTTTATGTGTTGCTTCGTAAGGGGCTGATTTGGATCCATATGTTTCATGCTATGGTTAGGTTTACCTTAATACTTCTGTTGTAGTTGAGGATGCTTGCAATAGGGGTTAATCATAAGTGGGGTGCTTGTCCAAGGAAGGACAGTACCCAAGCACCGGTCCACCCACATATCAAATTTTCAAAGTACTGAACGTGAATCATATGAGCATGATGAAAACTAGCTTGACGATAATTCCCATGTGTCCTCGGGAGCGCTTTCCTTTTAGAAGGGTTTGTCTAGGCTTATCCTTTGCTACAAAAAGGATTGGGCCATCTTGATGCACCTTATTTACTTTTACTACTTGTTACCCATTACAATTTACCTTATCACAAAACTATCTGTTACCGATAATTTCAGTGCTTGCAGAAAATACCTTACCAAAAACTGCTTATCATTTCCTTCTGCTCCGCATTGGTTTCGACACTCTTACTTATCGAAAGGACTACGATAGATCCCCTACACTTGTGGGTCATCAAGAGGCAACATAGAACTACATGAGTGCCCTATTAAATTTTGGAATTATTCCGGGTTCGTTTGGCCTATTTTATACATTAGTTGAGTTTCTGGTCATTTAATGTGCATAATTCAAATTTGAACTACAAACACATGATCCCATGCACCAAAGTTGGTTAAAAAATCACATGTGTGTCCTCGAGTGAATTTCTAGGTCCCATGCAAGAAATGGGAATGAAATTCAAACATCTGGGCATCGTGGCTCGGCCGAGAACATTGAGAAACTTGGTTTTAAAATTCTTGTAAATCCAAAACACGCCTGAAAATCATGAAACTCGACATGGTGTCATGTCATGGTACTACCATGCTGTGGTGAAAAAATTGTCCGAATAGGAAGAAGTTTTGGTATAAGCTTCTTGCAAGCTGGAGCTTCTCTCAAGAAGGCTCGTGGTTCTGAGAGGGAACGTGCCACCTTTGAGTGCGGAACGATATACGCTGCCCCCCTTGAGTTTCTTTACAGAGGCAACATAGAAATACATGAGTGCCCTGTTAAATTTTGAATTATTCCGGGTTCCTTTGGTCTTTTTTATACATTAATTGAGTTTCTGGTCATTTAATGTGCATAATTCAAATTTGAACTACAAGCATATGCTCCCTTGCACCAAAGTTGGTTGAAGAATCACATGTGTGTCCTCGGGTGAATTTCTAGGTCCCATGCAAGAAATGGAATGAAATTCAAACATCTGGGCATTGTGGCTCGGCTGGAAACATTGAGAAACTTAGTTTTTTTAATTCCTGTAAATCCAAAACATGCATGAAAATCATGAAACTTGGCTTGGTGTCATGACATGGCACCAACATGCTGTGGTAATTTTGCTGTCTGATTTGCGACAGCGCACACATTGACAATCAACAAAGTCATTTTGGAACAAGTGTTGTCATGTTACAGTCAGAAACACAAGTACTATTGAAACCGTGGGCATTCTGTTTACCATTTATGTGCAGCCCCATGTCCCCTTTTTTTATTAGCTAGGAGGCACCATGCAGGGTAGCTATTTGAGTACGGGAGGTGTGCGATTAGACCCCTGCGTGTGCTTATCGGGAGGAGAGCCCTTTGACCTCCATCTGCCGTCCACCTCTCTCCCAAGGTCTGTTTAATGGCGTGGCTATGTCTCCCTTGACTGAGATTTAAGAGAGAAAAAAGAAAGTCTGAAAAGAAATTTTTGCACGGATCTTGATGTAAGATCCGACGGACCTATATAGCATGTACTGCGACTTATAGCAAGATTGATGAATATATATAAGGACGACGAGAGTGGATAATAATTGTCTTACATAATTAGGAAGATAATTAAAAAAGCCACATGCGGCTATGCCCAAAATACACAAGGGCAAAAGAAGAAGGAAGACGCATACAACGATCTGGCTCGCTGATCTCCACTTTCTTTATGCGCTGCAGGTCGCGGAGACTAGTTCTCGCGGCGAGCGGTGATGATCTCTTTCATCAGTTTAATGTCTGTAGTACGCTGCTTGGCAGCATCCTCGGATTCCTCCACCAGCCTTTTGAGCTTGATGCGGAGCATGGCATTCTCGTCCATAAATTTCTTGACGATGGCTCCCGTCCTCTGCAACAAGGCAGCGGTCTCCTCCGCCTGCTTCGCCCTTCCGGCGATCTTCGCCCTCAGCAGGTCGTGCTCGGCCCGGAGCTTCGCATTTCCCTCCCCTAGTTGTCGGATGACGCCGGTAGCCTCGTCCTGCAACCTCGCCCAGCCGGAGTTCTGATCCATCTGGCTATGGACGATCGCATGCATGCGCCTGTAAGAGTCCTCACCTGCCCACGAGAAATTTTCCCAGGCCATGGGGCACGGCAGGACCTCCATGTTGCTTCGGCGGTGTGGCGGGACATGGCAGCGGCTTTCGCGGCAAGGCGGGACATCTCTCGTGCTTCCTCTTCCATGCTCGCCTCTCCCTGGTGGAAATCTCTTGATCCAGGACTCACGCTGGCCATGGCAGACGCAAGGGAACGATGCTGAATGACTTGATTGTTTTTTGTGGATGAGGAGTTGAGGAGGAATGTCCAGTCATCTTCGCATAGTAGTATTTATAACCGAGTAGTACTAATACGCTCCTAGGTGGGAAACCGTTTAGGTTGTGATCGGTGTGAACAGGTTTGCAATTAAATATAGCGTGGTAGTAATTTGGAATGTGATGAGATGCAAGCTCAAAATTTATTGATGGTTCTAGTTTCGAAGTGCGACACTATTCCCGGATGGCGTAACGTGGGCACGTGTTCTCGACCGTGGCGTTGCATATGCCATGGTACTTCTTTTTCTACTATTGTGTACGTGCAATAACTGGCACCGTCGGATACATATTTTACGGTTATTAGGGTATACGATAGGAATAGCCTCGTGGCGAGTTATAGACTAGTCTTTTTTTCGCACGCATTACATCGACACATATCATCTCTCTCCCTCTTTCCCATGCACACACCTATCTCTCGGGACTTCTCGCACGCTCCATCTCTAGCTCCCTAGGTCGATGCCACCCACATACACTTGTACTCTGAGTTTAGTACGTTATACAGGAAGAGAAGAGGTGCACGCACGCACTCGTCCTCTCTCTCACACACACATATGTAGCTATGAATTGTAGTGTTCTGAACCATCCGATTGGCTCTATCATAGGTTTCACGTTGCTCCTTGGCCTTGAGATTGGGAAGTTTAAAACGCGGAGGCTAAGCTGGAGGCGCGAGGTTTTGGTTAATGCGCGGGCCGTAGACGGCACCAACACGACACAAGCTTCTTCTGCCTGGTGCGCAGTCGGGTGGGTTGTCCAAGTATAGACTCAACCAGGCCCTCCTTGGTATCTGCGCCTCGACTTATGCGTAGAGAAATTAGGATCGGAGGGAGTACTACTAGTAGTAGTACTACTTTGATGTGTCGCGTCAACTCACGCAAGTATGCAACACTTCCTGAACAAACAAGCATATAAGCTGTTATACTTCTTACACAAAGGATCTTTATATCCAACAGACACAAAATATCTGTTCGATTGTTGGAAATTACTTTAACTGTTGATCTGATGTCGAAGTAATTGCTGCATCGCCACCAAAACCCACCATCTCTTAAGTTAAAGTAGACCGAGCTAACCCCTATATTAGCATATTACTAAGATAAACAGAAGGCATTGTAGAATCATTTAGGACGTGAGCTTGTCAATCTGAATGTGGAGGGACACCAGCTTAGCCCCGGCTTGCAGCTTGGGCGGAACTGTGAAGATGGTCAGCTCTTGCACGATGACGTCGGCGGGATCCTTGCTGCTTGTCACCTATATTTCCACCTTGACGGTGTCAGTCCTGCCTTTGGGATTCACCCAGACCTTGGCCACATAGTGCGGTAGTGGAGACGACCCCGCTCTGATGCAGACGACCGACACGGCGATAGGCGCACTGATGTGGAGCATGCCGCCGACCAAGAAAAACGCGCGGTTGTCCTCCTCTGCGAACAGCAAGAGCCGTGGCTCCGATAGTGGCACTTGAAGCTGGAGCACCTTGCTGTACTGGATCCTGTGCAAGGGCATGGGATGCACGGTGCTGATGTGGTGGGAGAGCGCCGGCGACGAGCCTTCATAGCCGCAGACGGGCATGGGGCATTTGCCGGGCGTGAGTGGACACACGCTTTGGTGATCGGGGAGCTTTTGGTAAGTGACGTAGAGCCCACAGCCTTCGTGCGGGCACTCCACCCTCACCAAGGAGAGGACGGTTTCCACTGCCGTGTTCTGCACGTCGAAGCCACCATTGCTCTTGCACTTCTGGCACTGCCGCTGGTTCCCAAGGCGCTCGACGCGACAATCCGCGTAGGCCAGGTGCCCTCCCTTGCACTGCACAAATTAATCGAATAGCACATCAATCAAGAAACATGCACCTTTCTTGATCAGCCGAACGGACGAGGTGTATTCGAACCTCATACACTAGAGGCTTCAAGGGGCAGTGGCGCAAGGTGAGTTCCATCGAGACCATAGAGAGCTCCATCGTTGGGTCCTGTTCCATCTACATGATCTCGCCCTCCTCGTGCACAACCATCTCTCACTTTATTAGGGCTGAGGCATTACAAAGCTTTACCGTCACATACTCATACTACTTCAAGGTGCATTAAATCAACACATGCAAGTATCAAAAGGAGAGTCATGGCATGCATGCATGCATTGTAATTAATGCATCGGTAAACGCAAATTATTGAAATATATCAAGTGCAGTGCTTTGATTTGTCGCGTCAACTCGTACAAGACCGAGAAGTTTGATTACTACAACAACCTCTCCCTCACGGACTGAGCTCCGGTGCCTTAACCGGACCTGCCTTTGGCTGCATGACAGGTGGGCCACCCACCTGTTGGGCCCACCTATCATACACACAAAGGCAGGAGCAGTAAGTCAATGAAGTTGCGTCCCTCCCTCGCCCATGAGTGTGGTGGCTCGCAAGACTAGGAGAAGCTTTCGTTTGCTACACGCTCTCCCTCCCGCGCGCGGTGGACATATAGAAGTTCAATCATTGTCAGATGGCCAGAAGCATACTGTAGTACTCCTCCACTACAGTAGTACTCCATCATTGTTTGACTTCCCGAAGAGGCGAAGAGCCAAGCGCAGCCCGGACGCTCGTGTGGAGGTTTCATCTGTAGAGTAGTCTAGGATACCATGTACTGTGCCTATAAGCTTAAAATCGTTGGGGTCGGCTCCATGCTTTTCTTATTTATTAAAATAATCTTCTAGCCCTACCTGTCATCCTGGTGATTGTAGTTTGCATGCTCATCTGGTCAAGATAGGAATATATATTTTAATTTGTGGTGGGGTAAATGTTAGAGGTTGCAGCAAATGGAGTATTGTACATTGTGGGTCTTTAAGCCAAATTTAGAGGCAACCATGTGTGGCCAGTGCTATGATGTGTCGCGTCAACTCGTACACTGAGGAGAAGCTTGATTTTACTACCACACGCATTCTCCCTCGCCCATGCGCGCGGTGGCTCGCAGACGAGGGCATGCTTTTGCTTAGGCTGATCGTAATGGAATACTAGTATCATGTAGTCACATATTTAAGAGTGTAGATTCATTCATTTTTCTCCGTATGTAGTCACTTGTTGAAATCTCTAGAAAGAAAAATATTTAGGAATAGAGGGAGTACTACCTATGATAGTACTCCCACTACAACTAGCCTTATAGAGTACTACAACAAGCTATCCCTCCCTCACGTGCTGGACGGACATGCAGCAGTGGATTCGATACTGTAGAAGTAGTACTAACATCATTGTTCGTCTTCTCGAAGAGGCGAAGAGCCAAGAGCAACTCGAACGTGGCAGTTGCGAGCGCTCGCCACAGTGTGTTTGGTTGCATTCTCATCTCAGCATAGTTGTTCCCTCTTCGTGCATGCTCATCCCAGCACCCCTCTTCATGCACGCTCTTCTCATGCATGCTCCTAGTGTATTTGTGTTAATATAGTGTGGACTCATGCACCCTTCATACACCCTACCAAACACCCAAAAGTGGGTCGAGAAGGGCTTGGAGCACGCATATAGCCAGGCTCTTGCATGAGAAAAAATTGTTATGTGAGCCCACTATTGTAGTACTTGCTAGTATATCCCTGTAAACCAGAAAGGCATATTTGCCTTTCTAGAGATTTCAACAAGTGAATAGACTACACCAAGACGGAGTACATATGGAGCAAAATGAGTGAATCTACAACGTAAATAAATGCGTAGTTCTCTCGTTTTCCTCTCCGCCTTGGTCGCGGTGCACAATATTGAGTATACTAGTACTATCATCTTGAAATTTATGAAGTCACCATAGGCACCTCGTTGTCAACAGGAATGTCTCCTGACACGCGATAGACGTGGGCGGCAGTCGCCTCCATAGGTGCTTGAATGCCATTGCTAAGGAGGGAGAGGGTAGCGGTTCCCGAGACGTTGAACGATCAATGATGCATCCTCAGTTACATGCAGAGGGAATTAATTGGAGAAGAAGAATAGAGCCAGCACGATGTGAATGCAACTGAGTTTGGATTCTCATATAAATGCGCCCCACCACTCCAATCCATCTACTCCTAGTCTCTGCGCCACACTGCTCACTCCAATCCAAGACCAAGTGACCAGAAGCCACAAGCACCTATGGAGGCGATGGACGCGAGCGGCAGTCGGCTGTGCCAAATCATCCAAGGCGCTGGCCTGTGGCCCCGCACCATGTAGCGTTTCCAAACGATGTTGGCGACCACCGGCGTTGTAGCCCTCGCTGACGTCGGCTTCTCTGTTGGGGAACGCAATAATTTCAAAAAAAAATCCTACGCACACGCAAGATCATGGTGATGCATAGCAACGTGAGGGGAGAGTGTTGTCTACGTACCCTCGTAGACCGTAAGCGGAAGCGTTATGACAACGTGGTTGATGTAGTCGTACGTCTTCATGATCGACCGATCCTAGTACCGAAGGTATGGCACCTCCGCGATCTGCACACATTCGGCTCGGTGACGTCCCACGAACTCACAATCCGGCAGAGTGTCGAGGGAGAGCTTCGTCAGTACGGCGGCGTGATGACGGTGATGATGATGCTACCAGAACAGGGCTTCGCCTAAGCACCGCTACGATATGACCGAGGTGGATTATGGTGGAGGGGGCACCACACATGGCTAAAAGATCAATGATCAACTTGTGGGTCTATGGGGTGCCCCCCTCCCTGTATATAAATGAGTGGAGGAGGGGGAGGGCCGGCCCTCTACTATGGCGCACCCTGGGGAGTGCTACTCCCACCGGGAGTAGGATTCCCCCCTTTCCATGTAGTAGGAGTAGGAGAGTAGGAAAGGGAAGAGAGAAGAGAAGGAAGGAGGGGGCGCCACCCCTCCCCCTTGTCCAATTCGGACTAGGCCTTGGGGGGTGCGGCTTGCCCTAGGCAGCCCCTCCCTCTCTCCCTAAGGGAGTCCTGGATTAGGGGGTCTGCGGACAGCCAGATTATATTCTTTGGCCGGACTGTTGGACTATGAAGATACAAGATTGAAGACTTCATCTCGTGTCCGGATGGGACTCTACTTGGCGTGGAAGGCAAGCTAGGCGATACGGATATGCATATCTCCTCCTTTGTAACCGACCTTATGTAACCCTAGCCCCTCCCGGTGTCTATATAAACCGGAGGGTTTTAGTCTGTAGGACAACAACCACAACATACAATCATACCATAGGCTAGCTTCTAGGGTTTAGCCTCTCTGATCTCGTGGTAGATCTACTCTTGTACTACCCATATCATCAATATTAATCAAGCAGGACGTAGGGTTTTACCTCCATCAAGAGGGCCCGAACCTGGGTAAAACATTGTGTCCCCTGCCTCCTGTTACCATCCAGCCTAGACGCACAGTTCGGGACCCCCTACCCGAGATCCGCCGGTTTTGACATCAACACATAAAACATAGGCTCGGATGCCACTGTTGGGGAACGTAGTAATTTCAAAAAAATTCCTACGCACACGCAAGATCATGGTGATGCATAGCAACGAGAGGGGAGAGTGTGATCTACGTACCCTTGTAGACCGACAGCGGAAGCGTTAGCACAACGCGGTTGATGTAGTCGTACGTCTTCATGGCCCGACTGATCAAGCACCGAAACTATGGCACCTCCGAGTTTTAGCACACGTTCAGCTCGATGATGATCCCCGGACTCTGATCCGGCAAAGTGTCGGGGAAGAGTTCCGTCAGCACGACGGCGTGGTGACAATCTTGATGTTCTACCGTCGCAGGGCTTCGCCTAAGCACCACTACAATATTATTGAGGATTATGGTGGAAGGGGGCACCGCACACGGCTAAGAATATGATCACGTGGATCAACTTCTGTCTAGAGGTGCCCCCTGCCCCCGTATATAAAGGAGCAAGGGAGGAGGAGGCCGGCCCTAGGAGGGGGCGCGCCAAGTGTGGAGTCCTAGGACTCCCTAGTCCTAGTAGGATTCCACCTCCCATATGGAATAGGAAAAGAGGAAGGGAAAAGGAGAAGGAAGGAAGGGGGCGCCCCCCTTCCCTAGTCCAATTCGGACCAGACCAAGGGGAGGGGTGCGGCCACCCTTGAGGCCCTTTTTCTTCTTTCCCGTATGGCCCAATAAGGCCCAATACGTATTCCTGTAACTCTCCGGTACTCCGAAAAATACCCGAATCACTCAGAACCTTTCCGATGTCCGAATATAGTCGTCCAATATATCGATATTTAAGTCTCGACCATTTCGAGACTCCTCGTCATGTCCCCGATCTCATCCGGGACTCCGAACTCCTTCGGTACATCAAAACTCATAAACTCATAATATAACTGTCATTGAAACCTTAAGCGTGCGGACCCTACGGGTTCGAGAACAATGTAGACATGACCGAGACACGTCTCGAGTCAATAACCAATAGCGGAACCTGGATGCTCATATTGGCTCCCACATATTCTACGAAGATCTTTATCGGTCAGACCGCATAACAACATACGTTGTTCCCTTTGTCATCGGTATATTACTTGCCCGAGATTCGATCGTCGGTATCTTAATACCTAGTTCAATATCGTTACCGGCAAGTCTCTTTACTCGTTCCATAATACATCATCTCACAACTAACTCATTAGTTGCAATGCTTGCAAGGCTTATGTGATGTGCATTACCGAGAGGGCCCAGAGATACCTCTCCGACAATCGGAGTGACAAATCCTAATCTCGAAATACGCCAACCCAACATGTACCTTTGGAGACACCTGTAGAGCTCCTTTATAATCACCCAGTTACGTTGTGACGTTTGGTAGCACACAAAGTGTTCCTCCGGCAAACAGGAATTGCATAATCTCATAGTCATAGGAACATGTATAAGTCATGAAGAAAGCAATAGCAACATACTAAACGATCGGGTGCTAAGCTAATGGAATGGGTCATGTAAATCACATCATTCTCCTAATGATGTGATCCCGTTAATCAAATAACAACTCTTTTGTTTATGGTCAGGAAACATAACCATCTTCGATTAACGAGCTAGTCAAGTAGAGGCATACTAGTGACACTCTGTTTGTCTATGTATTCACACATGTATTATGTTTCCGGTTAATACAATTCTAGCATGAATAATAAACATTTATCATGATATAAGGAAATAAATAATAACTTCATTATTGCCTCTAGGGCATATTTCCTTCAGTCTCCCAGTTGCACTAGAGTCAATAATCTAATTCACATCGCCATGTGATTCAACACTAAGAGTTCACATCACCATGTGATTAACACCCATAGTTCACATCGTCATGTGACCTATACCCAAAGGGTTTACTAGAGTCAATAATCTAGTTCACATCATTTATGTGATTAACACCCAAAGAGTACTAAGGTGTGATCATGTTTTGCTTATGAGATAATTTTAGTCAACGGGCCTGTCACATACAGATCCATAAGTTTTTTGGGAATTCTATGTCTACAATGCTCTGCACGGAGCTACTCTAGCTAATTGCTCCCACTTTCAATATGTATCTAGATCGAGACTTAGAGTCATCCAGATCTGTGTCAAAACTTGCATCGACGTAACTTTTTACGACAAACCTTTTGTCACCTCCATAATCGAGAAATATTTCCTTATTCCACTAAGGATAATTTTGACCAATGTCTAGTGATCTACTCTTAGATCACTATTGTACTCCCTTGCTTAACACAGTGTAGGGTATACAATAGATCTGGTACACATCATGGCATACTTTATAGAACCTATGGCAGAGGCATAGGGAATGACTTTCATTCTCTTTCTATCTTCTGCCGTGGTCGGGCTTTGAGTCTTACTCAATTTCAGACCTCGTAACACAGCCAAGAACTGTTTCTTTGACTGTTCCATTTTTGAACTACTTCAAAATATTGTCAAGGTATGTACTCATTGAAAAAACTTATAAAGCGTCTTTATCTATCTCTATAGATTTTGATGCTTAATATGTAAGCAGCTTCACCGAGGTCTTTCTTTGAAAAACTTCTTTAAAAACACTCCTTTATGCTTTGCAGAATAATTCTACATTATTTCCGATCAACAATATGTCATTCACATATACTTATCAGAAATGCTGTAGTGCTCCCACTCACTTTCTTGTAAATACAGGCTTCACCGCAAGTCTGTATAAAACTATATGCTTTGATCATACTATCAAAGCGTTTATTCCAACTCCGAGAGGCTTGCACCAGTCCATAAATGGATCGCTAGAGCTTGCACACTTTGTTAGGTCCTTTTGGATCGACAAAACCTTCCGGCTGCATCATATACAACTCTTCTTCCAGAAATCCATTCAGGAATGCAGTTTTGACATTCATTTGCTGGATTTCATAAAATGCGGCAATTGCTAACATGATTCGGACAGACTTAAGCATAGATACGAGTGAGAAACTCTCATCATAGTCAACACCTTGAACTTGTCGAAAACCTTTTTGCGACAATTCTAGCTTTGTAGATAGTAACACTACTATCAGCGTTCGTCTTCCTCTTGAAGATCCATTTATTTTCTATGGCTTGCCGATCATCGGGCAAATCCATCAAAGTCCATACTTTGTTCTCATACATGGATCATATCTCAGATTTCATGGCCTCAAACCATTTCGCGGAATCTGGGCTCATCATCGCTTCCTCATAGTTCGCAAGTTCGTCATGGTCTAGTAACATGACTTCCAGAACAGGATTACCGTACCACTTTGGTGCGTATCTCACTCTGGTTTACCTACGAGATTCGGTTTTAACTTGATCTGAAGTTACATGATCATCATCATTAATCTTCCTCACTAATTGGTGTAGTAGTCACAGGAACAGATTTCTTGTGATGAACTACTTTTCAATAAGGGAGAAGGTACAATTACCTTATCAAGTTCTACTTTCCTCCCACTCACTTCTTTCAAGAGAAACTCCTTCTCTAGAAAGGATCCATTCTTAGCAACGAATGTCTTGCCTTCGGATCTGTGATAGAAGGTGTACCCAATAGTCTCCTTTGGGTATCCTATGAAGACATATTTCTCCGATTTGGGTTTGAGCTTATCAGGATGAAACTTTTTCATATAAGCATCACAATCCCAAACTTTAAGAAACGACAACTTTGGTTTCTTGCCAAACCACAGTTCAGATTGTGTCGTCTCAACGGACTTAGATGGTGCCCTTTTAAACGTGAATGCAGCTGTCTTTAATGCATAACCCCAAAACGATAGTGGTAGATCGGTAAGAGACATCATAGATCGCACCATATCTAATAAAGTACGGTTATGATGTTCGGACACACCATTATGCTGTGGTGTTCCAGGTGGCGTGAGTAGTGAAACTATTTCACATTGTTTTAACTGAAGGTCAGACTCGTAACCCAAATATTTTACCTCTGTGATCATATCGTAGAAACTTTTATTTTCTTGTTACGATGATTCTCCACTTCACTCTGAAATTCTTTGAACTTTTCAAATATTTCATACTTGTGTTTCATTAAGTAGATATACCCATATCTGCTCAAATCATCTGTGAAGGTCAGAAAATAATGATACCCACCACGAGCCTTAACATTCATCGGATCTCATACATCAGTATGTATTATTTCCAATAAGTCAGTTGCTCGCTCCATAGTTCCGGAGAACGGCGTTTTAGTCATCTTGCCCATGAGGCATGGTTCGCAAGCATCAACTGATTCATAATCAAGTGATTCCAAAAACCCATTAGCATGGAGTTCCTTCATGCGCTTTACACCAATATGACCTAAACGGCAGTGCCACAAATAATTTGCACTATCATTATTAACTTTGCATCTTTTGGTTTCAATATTATGATTATGTGTATCACTACGATCGAGATCCAACGAACTATTTTCATTGGGTGTGTAACCATATAAGGTTTTATTCATGTAAATAGAACAACAATTTATTCTCTTACTTAAATGAATAACCGTATTACAATAAACATGATCAAATCATATTCATGCTCAATGCAAACACCAAATAACACTTATTCAGGTTCAACACTAATCCCGAAAGTATAGGGAGTGTGCGATGATGATCATATCAATCTTGGAACCACTTCCAACACACATCGTCACTTCACCCTTAACTAGTCTCTATTTATTCTGCAACTCCCGTTTCGAGTTACTAATCTTAGCAACTGAACTAGTATCAAATACTGAGGGGTTGCTATAAACACTAGTAAAGTACACATCAATAACATGTATATCAAATATACTTATGTTCACTTTGCCATCCTTCTTATCTGCCAATCACTTGGGGTAGTTCCGCTTCCAGTGACCAGTCCCTTTGCAGTAGAAACACTTAGTCTCAGGCTTAGGACCAGACTTGGGCTTCTTCACTTGAGCAGCAACTTGCTTGCTGTTCTTCTTGAAGTTACCCTTCTTCCCTCTGCCCTTTTCTTGAAACTAGTGGTCTTGTCTACCATCAACACTTGATGTTTTTCTCGATTTCTACCTTCGTCAATTTCCGCATTACGAAGATCTTGGGAATCGTTTCCGTTATCCCTTGCATATCATAGTTCATCACGAAGTTCTACTAACTTGGTGATGGTGACTAGAGAATTCTGTCAATCACTATCTTATCTGGAAGATTAACTCCCACTTGATTCAAGCGATTGTAGTACTCAGACAATCTGAGCACATGCTCACTAGTTGAGCGATTCTCCTCCATCTTTTAGCTATAGAACTTGTTGGAGACTTCATATCTCTCAACTCGGGTATGCTTGAAATATTAACTTCAACTCCTGGAACATCTCATATGCTCCATGACGTTCAAAACGTCTTTGAAGTCCCGATTCTAAGCCATTAAGCATGGTGCACTAAACTATCAAGTAGTCATCATATTGAGCTAGCCAAACGTTCATAACGTCTGCATCTGCTCCTGCAATAGGTCCGTCACCTAGCGGTGCATCAAGGACATAATTCTTCTGTGCAGCAATGAGGATAAACCTCAGATCACGGATCCAATCCGCATCATTGCTACTAACATCTTTCAACACAATTTTCTCTAGGAACATATCAAAATAAACACAGGGAAGCAACAACGCGAGCTGTTGATCTACAACATAATTTGCAAAATACTACCAGGACTAAGTTCATGATAAATTTAAGTTCAATTAATCATATTACTTAAGAACTCCCACTTAGATAGACATCCCTCTAATCCTCTAAGTGATTACGTGATCCAAATCAACTAAACCATGTCCGGTCATCACGTGAGATGGAGTAGTTTCATTGGTGAACATCGCTATGTTGATCATATCTGCTATATGATTCACGCTCGACCTTTCGGTCTCCGTGTTCCGAGCCATATCTGTATATGCTTGGCTCGTCAAGTATAACCTGAGTATTCTGCGTGTGCAACTGTTTTGCACCTGTTGTATTTGAACGTAGAGCCTATCACACCCGATCATCACGTGGTGTCTCAGCACGAAGAACTTTCGCAACGGTGCATACTCAGGGAGAACACTTCTTGATAATTAGTGAGAGATCATCTTATAATGCTACCGTCAATCAAAGCAAGATAAGATGCATAAAAGGTAAACATCACATGCAATCAATATAAGTGATATGATATGGCCACCATCATCTTGTGCTTGTGATCTCCATCTTCGAAGCACCGTCATGATCACCATCGTCACCGGCGTGACACCTTGATCTCCATCGTAGCATCGTTGTCGTCTCGCCAATCTTATGCTTCCATGACTATCGCTACCGCTTAGTGATAAAGTAAAGCATTACAGCGCGATTGCATTGCATACAATAAAGCGACAACCATATGGCTCCTGCCAGTTGCCGATAACTCGGTTACAAAACATGATCATCTCATACAAAAAATTTAGCATCATGTCTTGACCATATCACATCACAACATGCCCTGCAAAAACAAGTTAGACGTCCTCTACTTCGTTGTTGCAAGTTTTACGTGGCTGCTACGGGCTTAAGCAAGAACCAATCTTACCTACGCATCAAAACCACAACGATAGTTTGTCAAGTTGGTGCTGTTTTAACCTTCGCAAGGACCGGGCGTAGCCACACTTGGTTCAACTAAAGTTGGAGAAACTGTCACCCGCTAGCCACCTTTGTGCAAAGCACGTCGGGAGAACCGGTCTTGCGTAAGCGTACGCGTAATGTCGGTCCGGGCCGCTTCGTCCAACAATACCGTCGAACCAAAGTATGACATGCTGGTAAGCAGTATGACTTATATCGCCCACAACTCACTTGTGTTCTACTCATGCATATAACATCACCACATAAAACATAGGCTCGGATGCCACTGTTGGGGAACGTAGTAATTTCAAAAAAATTCCTACGCACACGCAAGATCATGGTGATGCATAGCAACGAGAGGGGAGAGTGTGATCTACGTACCCTTGTAGACCGACAGCGGAAGCGTTAGCACAACGCGGTTGATGTAGTCGTACGTCTTCACGGCCCGACCGATCAAGCACCGAAACTACGGCACCTCCGAGTTTTAGCACACGTTCAGCTCGATGACGATCCCCGGACTCCGATCCAGCAAAGTGTCGGGGAAGAGTTCCGTCAGCACGACGGCGTGGTGACGATCTTGATGTTCTACCGTCGCTGGGCTTCTCCTAAGCACCGCTACAATATTATTGAGGATTATGGTGGAAGGGGGCACCGCACACGGCTAAGAATATGATCACGTGGATCAACTTCTTTCTAGAGGTTCCCCCCTGCCCCCGTATATAAAGGAGCAAGGGGGGAGGAGGCCGGCCCTAGGAGGGGGCGCTCCAAGTGTGGAGTCCTACTAGGACTCCCTAGTCCTAGTAGGATTCCACCTCCCATATGGAATAGGAAAAGAGGAAGGGAAAAGGAGAAGGAAGGAAGGGGGCGCCCCCCTTCCCTAGTCCAATTCGGACCAGACCAAGGGGAGGGGTGCGGCCACCCTTGAGGCCCTTTTTCTTCTTTCCCGTATGGCCCAATAAGGCCCAATACGTATTCCCGTAACTCTCCGGTACTCCGAAAAATACCCGAATCACTCGGAACCTTTCCGATGTCCGAATATAGTCGTCCAATATATCGATCTTTACGTCTCGACCATTTCGAGACTCCTCGTCATGTCCCCGATCTCATCCGGGACTCCGAACTCCTTCGGTACATCAAAACTCATAAACTCATAATATAACTGTCATTGAAACCTTAAGCGTGCGGACCCTACGGGTTCGAGAACAATGTAGACATGACCGAGACACGTCTCGAGTCAATAACTAATAGCGAAATCTGGATGCTCATATTAGCTCCCACATATTCTATGAAGATCTTTATCGGTCAGACCGCATAACAACATACTTTGTTCCCTTTGTCATCGGTATGTTACTTGCCCGAGATTGGATCGTCGGTATCTTAATACCTAGTTCAATCTCGTTACCGGCAAGTCTCTTTACTCGTTCCGTAATACATCATCTCACAACTAACTCATTAGTTGCAATGCTTGCAAGGCTTATGTGATGTGCATTTCCGAGAGGGCCCCGAGATACCTCTCCGACAATCGGAGTGACAAATCCTAATCTCGAAATACGCCAACCCAACATGTAGCTTTGGAGACACCTGTAGAGCTCCTTTATAATCACCCAGTTACGTTGTGACGTTTGGTAGCACACAAAGTGTTCCTTCGGCAAATGGGAGTTGCATAATCTCATAGTCATAGGAACATGTATAAGTCATGAAGAAAGCAATAGCAACATACTAAACGATCGGGTGCTAAGAGAATGGAATGGGTCATGTCAATCACATCATTCTCCTAATGATGTGATCCCGTTAATCAAATAACAACTCTTTTGTTTATGGTTAGGAAACATAACCATCTTTGATTAACGAGCTAGTCAAGTAGAGGCATACTAGTGACACTCTGTTTGTCTATGTATTCACACATGTATTATGTTTCCGGTTAATACAATTCTAGCATGAATAATAAAAATTTATCATGATATAAGGAAATAAATAATAACTTTATTATTGCCTCTAGGGCATATTTCCTTCAGTTGCTAAGGGAGCTTTGGCTGTCGGCCAAACTCTTCGGCTAGGTGGTTTTCTTACGACCGCCTATTCGGCCGCAGCGCCGACGATGACTTCTCGGGTCATCGAAAGCAATCTTCACGTCAACTTGGAACTTGCCGAGCAGTTAGATCCAATTGAGCTCTCTTCCCTAAACAAGCTCTTGGATCGCATCTCCGCCCTGGGAGTTGCTACAGACTACGATCAGATTGGGCCTAAACCCGATCTGAGAGAGATCTACTCTCCCCAGGTCACCCATCATGTTGCAGTGGTGGAGGAACAATGCGGCAACCCTTCATCTATCTTAAGGACTAGCTATGTCCGGATTCCCGATCCCTCCAAGCCGGATACCCGCGGAGGGGAGGACGTCACTCAAGACCTGAACCTAGAGTCAGGCAGTGTAGCAACCCGACCCTAATGGATCAAGTCTCTGTGCTTATGTGTCATCCCTGGATCGGTATGCTGACACACACAGTACTCGAGGATTTATAACAGAGCTAAATCACATGTATAAAGTAACGTATATACTATTACCTCAATCCAATATAGCGGAAGCAACAAGGTTGTGGATTCCCATCAACACCAACGGCAAAGTTGAGTGTAGAAATTGTAACCCTAACGTAACACTTACTCGTCGTAAGAAACCTGCAACATAAGACGTTGCAGCCCGAAACGGGTCAGTACATTGAATGTACTGGCAAATTCACACCATAGAGAAAATGAATAATGACTATCACTACATGCATATTTGGCTGGTGGAAAATCTCTATGGTTATAAGGTTTTTGCGTAAAGCCAATTTTTCCCTACTGCAAAGGAATAAATTTATTTAACTGTCATGGTGGTTGTGTAACATTGAGAATGGTTGACAGCATTCTCAATCCCAATTAAAAATAATTAAAACCCAACAACATTAATTAGAAGTAACATGTTGAGATTCACAATGATATTCAAGTACTAGATACTCAAGTTGTCCATAACCGGGGACACGACTAATCATGATTAGTTTGTACACTCTGCAGAGGTTTGTGCACTTTTCCCCACATGACTCGATCACCTCCGTTTGTTTTCTCGCACTACATGGTGTTTGAGAAACGGATGACCGAGACATAGTCTTTCAGAAGCGCTAGCACCTTACATGTGGGGTAGACCGTACCACCTACAACCCCTACATCTGCTAGTCCACCCCGTAAGAGTTCGCACAACTTAGTCAACTATGCCAGAGCCCATAGTAGCATGTGGCTGCACACGGAAGTTTCTAGCATGAAAGATCTTATGATCCCTTTGAGCCTGGGTGGCGGTCCGAAAAAAAACAGGCAAGTCCTGATAGACATCAGGTGCCTCAATCCACCCAGATGTGTGTTTAAGTTGCCACCTTAGATAAACCATTAAAATTATCAACTCACATCTGTCATGGATATCACTCACCCAATCCATGTCTACTAGCATAGCATGGCATAATAAGCAAACGTAGAAGTAATTCCCAAAGGTTTCATAATAATACAAGTAATAGGTGCTACCTCATCTACTTCCCATCCCACAATTTAATTAGATCCTAATCATGCAATGTGTGAGGATCGATCTAATGCAATAAAACTGGGTTGTAGAAAAGGTATGATCAAAGTGTGAACTTGCCTGCAATGTTGATGAAGATGATTCGCACTTAAAACTCTTGATAGATCTACTCGTCACACTCCGGTCAATCTATCGTAAGCAAACAATAGTAACCACACAATAAGTACTCATCTAATGCACAAGTAAAACTCGAACAAGAGATCGAACCAGATAGTTCAACTTAAGAACTCCAGTTGCAAGGAAAGAAAGAACCGAACAAAGAAACCGAAAACAAACGGCGGAAGAAACAACTCGGTTCTAGCAAGTTGAAACTAGGTCAAATTTTTATAGTAGCAAAAACTTGTTCAAGTTGATTAGACGGAACAGCGGTTTTGAGACGAAACTCCAGGCGCTTGAATCACCTGATTCCGATAAACGGGCGAGAAGATAAACCAGAACGAAGATCGGATCTGAGATCGCGATCGCGGAATAAATCCGACGAAAAGAAAACGAAGAACGGTTAAACGAACGGACGTCGTTAACCGGGAAAGAATCGGTGATCACGTTCGTTGAGACGAACGGTCCGAAAGAAGAACGAAAACCAATCTAGGGTTTTTGGAGAAAAAGACCGGAAAGAAACGGAAAACCGATCTAGAAAACCGGAACGGTTTAGCGAAGAACCGGAAAGAAAAACGAATCGGTGGAGAAGAAAAGAATCGGAACGATTTATAAGAAAACCGATCCGAGGAAAAGAAAAGAGACGCGGCGCGGTACCTCCGGTGAGGTCTCCGGTGAGGGGCTCCGGCGGCGGCGGCGTTGGGCGGCGGCGGCGGTGGCGTGGGTGAGGGGCGGCGGCGGTGTAGGCAAGGTGCGGCGGCGGCGGGTGACGCAGGGCGCGGCGCGGGTGAGAGGTGCGGGGTGAGGCGCGGCTTGGGTGGTGGAGAGAGGGGTTTTGATTTGATTGTTAGAGGGGGTGTGCTTGGGTATTTATATTGGGGAGGGGAGGGTTTACTTGGAGGAGGGATCAAGGAATTGGAATAGGAGTAGGAAAGATCTAGAAAAAGAAACGGAATAAACGGGAGTAGAACAAAAGTCCTACTAGGACTTCCAAAAGATAACGGTGGCGGCTCCCTGGAGCCTGGGCGCTCGCGCGATGGCCTCCTGGCCTTGGCCGGCGGCGGCTTGGGCCTTTGGCCCAAGGCACTGAGGATTTTTTCCCTTTTTTTAACAGATTTCGCGCACAGAGAAAAAAAAACAAAAAGAGAACTAAACGAGCTCCGAAAAATCTAAAGTAAATTTTCCCCGACTCCTAAAAATGAGCCGAACAAAATGAACTTTTCTCCGGACCTAAAATGCAATTTTTGAAAACACGCATTTTTCCCTATCCGAATAAAATGCAAATAAAACTCCGGCAAAACCAAAACTTGATCTATTTATTAAATATTCATTTTTCCTAAATTTGGGAAAGTCATATTATTCCCTCTCTTATATTTTTGACATCGGAAAAATAATTGAAGATGAAATAAATAAATCAAATGATCCTCTTTTCCAATCCGAGAAAACTCTCAAATAAGAAAATAACGAAATCTCCAACTCTCTCCGAAGGTCCTTGAGTTGTGTGAAATTTCTAGGATTGACCAAAATGCAAGAAAATAAGATATGAATGATGATCTAACATTCCAAATTAAAAATAAATTCAAAAGAACTTTGAATTTAATTCTTTGAAACTCCCAACTCATATTTCATATAATTTGAAGAAGTCATTTTATCTTCTCTCGTGAAAATCATTGAGTCGCATAAAGTTTCAGAATTGGAATATTTCCAAATGAAATTCAATTATTTTTCAAACACCCTTTTCATTTTTTTAAAATGGAAGAAGTCATGTCATCTTCTCTCTAGGGTTTTGTGTTTGAAAAGAATTTGAATTCATGGAGATCATAAAAGCAAATATGAAAGTTCGGGAAAGTCCTTTTATTCCCTCTCATTTAACTTTCAAAAGTTTCGAATTCACTCACTTTCAGACAATCAATCAAACAACCAGTCAAATCTATCTATTTATTATAACATTCCAAAATTTAGAATTTTGGGATGTTACAGGCAGCAGGCTAGATTTATTGGAAAACATCCAAGAATCCAAACTTCCGAGTTCGGAAACTCCTTGGCCCCTGAGTCTCAGATTGGGTGAGGATTCGGGTTCAACTCCACCCACCAACCCAAACATAAGCGAACTATCCCAAATTAGGCAAGAGCCTGAAGAAACAGTACACCATTACGAGGCCAGATTCCTCCTGGTCATGAACAGGATAAAGGACTGCCGCGAGGAAGACGCAATTTCATTCTTCTGTAATAATTGCACGGACAAGGGAATCCTCAACGCCATAAGTCACCGCGAAATTACACGCTTTGCCGAGTTGGTGTCCGTAGTACGAAAGTACTGTGCGATGGAAAGCGCCTGGAAAACCGAATTAAAATTTTGGGATAATCCGGCCCTGAATACAACCCCAGTCCGAAATAAAAGGGTGCACTATCACAATACACCCGGGTTAACTACCAAAAAGCAAAAGCCCTCTACGGGGCAAGGAACCGTATTGGAGGGATGGCTCAACGGACCCTGCAAAATTCATAGTACAACAGACGCAATACCAACGCACAGCCTTAGAGCATGTTGGATACTCCGACAGGTGGCCAAAAGTGGTGAGGATCTACTCCTCCCAAATACCACAGAGCACCATCCCGTGGACAACAATACGGTGTTAACGGTCTTTGAGACCTTCGCGTCAAATAATAGACGCAAGCGAACACTCCGCAGCATAGCTGAAATCTGCCACGTAGCAGCAATAAATCCTTGGAGTGACATGGCTATTACTTTCAATGCAAGTGATAAACCTAAATTCCGAACAGCCCGAGCATCAGTTGCACAGGTCCTCAGTCCAATCATGGACGGCTTTCGACTCACCAAGGTACTCATGGACGGCGGCAGCGGATTAAACCTCATCTATGAGGAAACTCTTCAAAAGATGGAAATAGACTGGAGCCGCATTGAGCAAAGTAGCACAACCTTTAGAGGAATCATCCCCAGTCAGGAAGCACGCTGTGCTGGGAAAATCACACTAGATGTGGTATTCGGCACACCGGATAATTACAGGTCCGAAGAAATTACATTCCAAGTGGCCCCGTTCAGCAGCGGATACCACGCTCTATTAGGGTGGGAGGCGTTTACAATTTTCCAAGCCATACCCCATTACGGGTACATGAAGCTTAAAATGCCCGGGCCCAACGGAATCATCACTCCTGCTAGTGATCTGGACATAGCACTCCGCGCCGAAAATAAGACAGCCGCACTGGCCCTCGAGGCACAATCCAAAGCCCTAGCGGCCGAGGAACTGACTGCGCTGCACTCCACGGTGAACAGGGACGACGTGATACTCGATAAAAGATCCAAGTCCACCTCCTTTAAACCGGCGGACGAAATAGTCAAATTCCATGTCCATCCAACGGACCCTACAAAAATAGCTTCCATTGGGGCACAATTAAACCCTGATGTCGATGCCGCACTACAAGAGTTCCTACGCGAGAACTGGGACATTTTTGCCAGGAATCCCACGCAGGTAGGCCGAGCACAGCCTAAATATCCTAAAAGGATTCAAGCCAGTCAAGTAGGCTCTTCGGCATTTCTCCGAACCTAAGAGACAAGCCATGGGGGAGGAACTAGCCAAGCTATTGGAGGCCGGATTCATCAGAGACATAAAACATCCGGACTGGCTAGCAAACCTGGTGATGGTACCAAAGAAGGACAAATCCTGGCGCTTGTGCGTCGATTTTAAGGACCTTAACAAGGCCTGCCCAAAGGATCCCTTCCCCCTCCCCCGCATCGATCAAATCATCGACGCTACCGCAGGACACGATTCATTGTGTTTCCTTGACGCATACTCCGGCTACCATCAAATTAAAATGGCAGAGCCAGACCAAGCCGCAACGGCATTCATCACACCGTACGGCCCATTCTGCTTCAACACAATGCCCTTCGGGCTCAAAAACGCCGGCGCAACATATCAGCGCATGATTCAGACATGTCTGGCAAACCAGATCGCCAAAACAGTGGAGGCATACGTAGACGACGTGGTCGTCAAAACCAAGCATGTCGAATCTCAAGTAGACAACTTGAGGCTCACATTCGATAACCTCCGAACATATGACATCAAGCTCAACCCGGAAAAATGCGTTTTCGGCATACCAGCCGGAAAGCTCTTGGGCTTCATTGTATCCGGTAGAGGAATTGAAGCAAATCCAGCCAAGATCCGAGCTCTGTCACAATTGGACATCCCAAAGGACCTCAAACAAATACAAAAATTGACCGGATGTGTGGCGGCTCTAAGCAGCTTTATCTCCCGCTTGGAAGAAAAGTCATTACCCCTTTATCGCCTCCTCCGACGCACCGAACACTTTGAGTGGACGGATGCCGCCATGGCCGGACTCGACAAAATAAAAGCCATATTGTCAACAAACCCAGTCCTGGCCGCGCCAAACATTGGCGAACCAATGCTATTATACATTGCGGCAACTCATCAAGTAGTAAGCGCAGTGCCCGTCGTTGAACGAGAAACGGACGGACACAAATTCCCCCTTCAAAAGCCGGTTTACTATGTGTCGACTGTCCTTACTCCATGCAAGTCACGGTACCCGCATTATCAAAAGATAGCGTACGCGGTATTTATGGCATCCCGGAAGCTGCGACACTACTTTCAAGAGTGTTCGATAACGGTAGCCTCGGAAGTACCACTTAACGATATTATAAACAACCGCGACGCGGCGGGCCGGATTGCCAAATGGGCCATTGAGCTCCTCCCGTTCGACATAACTTACAAGCCATGGCGAGCTATTAAGTCGCAAGTTTTGGCCGACTTCGTCGCCGAGTGGACGGAAGCCGAACTCCCTAAAGAGTACGACACATATTCAAACTGGATCATGCACTTCGACGGCTCCAAAATGTTGGCTGGTCTGGGGGCTGGCGTCGTTTTGACGTTCCCAACATGAGATACAGTTCAATACGTACTACACATAATGTATACGGACTCCAACAACGCAGCCGAATATGAGGCCCTTCTACATGGTCTCCGGATGGCAGTATCCATGGGCATTCAATGCCTAAAGGTGCGCGGGGATTCGAACCTCGCTATATCCCAAATAAATGGACACTTTGATGCCAAGGATCCGAAAATGGAAGCTTATCGCAATGCCGTCCTAAAAATGTCAGCTCGGTTCGAGGGGCTCGAATTTCACCATATAGCCCGGGAAAACAATTAGGCAGCAGACGTCTTGGCACGCATTGGCGCAAAACGCGATGCGTCCCTCCCAACATCTTCTTGGAGAGGCTGTTCAAGACATCCGTAGTATGCGAAGGGGAACCCGGAAATAACAGCCCGGACCCAACCGCACTGCCCGACACCGAATATTCTGACATAATTGGAGGCTCTGCCAACGAAATAACACCTTCAGCGCACGTAATAATGGCAGTCATCGCCCCGTGGACAGAACCATTCCTAGCCTACCTAACTAAGCAGGAACTCCCCACGGACCAAAACAAGGCACACTGCATAGTGCGGCGATCTAAAGCCTATAAAGTGCATGAGGGAGAGCTTTATAAGAAAAGCACCACCGAAGTCCTTCAAAGGTGCATCTCCGAAGAGCAAGGGCGGAATCTTCTGGCTGAAATTCATGCCGGACTCGGCGGTCACCACGCGGCGGCCCGGGCCCTTGTAAGCAAGGCCTCCCGTACAGGCTTCTATTGGCCGACGACCCGGGCAGACGCTCAGGACTTAGTCCAACGATGCGTTGGTTGCCAGCTTTTTGCTAACCAAAGCCATATGCCACCCACCGCCCTCCAAACTATCCCCGTCACCTGGCCCTTCGCGGTCTGGGGGCTTGACATGGTTGGACCCCTTAAAGGAGGAACCCACAAGCAAAAATACTTACTGGTCATGGTGGATAAGTTCACCAAATGGATAGAAGCCAAGCCTGTTAAGACGGCCGAATCCGGACCGGTGATAGTCTTCATATCCGGGGTCGTACACCGTTACGGCGTCCCCCACAACATCATCACTGATAACGGCACGAACTTTACGGCCGACGAGGTAAAACTCTGGTGCAAAAACATGGGCATCAAGCTTGATTATGCTTCAGTCTATCACCCACAAACTAACAGTCAGGTCGAGCGAGCAAATGGTCTTATCTTGAGCGGCATCAAACCCAGATTAGTGCGGTCCCTCAAGGAATCTAACACGCATTGGGTAGAGGAGCTCGACTCCGTACTCTGGGGGCTGCGGACTATGCCGAATCGCACTACCGGATACGCACCATTCATTATGGTATACAGCGCAGAGGCGGTTCTGCCCTGCGACCTTATTCATGACCCACCTTGAGTGCGCATGTACGAAGAAAGAGAAGCCGAGCTTGATCGGCAGGACAGTTTGGACGCCTTGGAGGAGGAGCTTGACGTGGCAAAAGCCTGTTCCGCATTCTATCAAGAGAAGGCTCGAAGATACCAAAGCAGACAAGTACGAGCCGAAACTTACAATATTGGCGAGTTAGTTCTACACCTGCCGGATAAGAAAAAGGACAAACTCAAGCCCAAATGGGAAGGTCCCTTCATCATTGACCAAGTCCTGACTGGTGGAGCGTACCGTCTGCGGGATGCATCAGATAATCGACTCGAGCCAAACCCATGGAACGCAGCCCGACTTCGAAGATTCTACGCCTAACGCCGGACTCTGTGTTCGTCTCCTTCCTCTGTCCATTTTTTATACACTATCTGTCTTATATTTTTCTCCTTCTCCTTTTCTTCTCTCTCACATCCTTTAGGGGCCCATTCATGCCTTGTTTGCACGCAACTCACACGCTATCCACGCTCATTATACCTGGGGGCTTCTTTAATAGAAGCTTATTCATACGGGCTTTATGCCTAACACATGTGTTATCCTTCCGCATGTACCCTTTATTCACCATTATATGCATCGATATGACTTAAGTTTTGGCCAAGTTGGGTTGCCTGGCTCTTGTATTTATGCCCTACGTTCCCGTTAATTCGGCTAGGGCATAAGGGGAGCACCTCTGCGATTGTTACTGCCGGGTCAGCCGGATGTGTACCTCAGACTGGGTGAAGCCGAAAGCTAGCGTTCTTAAGGGAATATTCGATCGGTGAACTAAAGATAATTTTTCACTTATTTACTTATGCGCCCCCAGATGTTTTTTCTGTGTCTCTTCTCGCAGTCCGGACATGCACTTTAGGGCATGCCTCCCAGGGAAAGGAACCCCTAACGAAACTATTCTCCCTGGAAGATGTTTCTTACTAACCATGTAATATAACATAACTAGTTGGGCACTTGTCCATTAAAGCACTAATGACCCCTACGCCTGGTCTCCACGCATGCCCCGGTTCTTACATAACCGAGAGGGTATTCGGATACACTCCGGACCGTTGGGTCCCGAGGTTGAAGCGAAAAGGTCCGCCATGACAAATGATCTACAATCCGGCTAGAAGGCATTATACATGTCACTTTAAATTATATAGTCAATTTGACTGGTTGAATTCCTCTTCAATACCATCCAATAGGCTGTCTAGTCTACAGTCCTATTGGGAATACTTTGCGGCCAATTCTACTTGGCTGTACACTAAGCTCACAGGGATCACCTTCCCATCGGGCCACACAGGTCCGACCTCGGCCATGTGATTCGGGTCCGCCTTCGTGTACCGTGTCTTCACCATTGCCCAGGCTTCTTTGGTGTCCTAACAGCAGGATGATATCTTCCATAATAGGAAGCGCCGCCGCGCTCCCTTCAACTTCTCTGCAAGCTCTCCAAGGCCTTCGGGCATGGAGACGGATGGCCACAAGGCCTGGGCGACGCCTTGCATCACCTGTCGAACTCGTTCGTGCAGTTGTGAGAGCTCGGGAAGAAGGTCACCCATAGAACCGGGCATTTCCTCGGCAGGATGACCTGTTAGCATACCTACAGACATAACTTTGTCAGCCAACTTCCTCGCCGAACTCTTTTTCAAAGTTCGTTCAAGCACTTACTAAATATGCCACGTCGAAGCCGCCGATTCTCCTTAACAGAGTCCGACAGTTGGGCACGAACATCTTTTAGTTCCACGCCCAGCTTGGTGTTGGCATCTAGGAGATCATTCTTGTCCTGCCTCACCCTCGTAAGAACGCTCTCACTGGCCTTCAGCTAGCGTAGGAGCTGTTGCTTATCCGGATTTACTCCAACGTCATCTACAATTTTATCGTCAGATCTACATATACGCCGCACTCTATATGATACTTATCATTCGAAGGATATATTACCAGAGGGGGTATCTTTGGGCTCCCCTGCTGCGGCTAGTGCGGCCTGAAGTTGGGCTTTGCACTCTTCCAGCTCCTGGGACAGTTGGGTATTCTTTTCTGTAAGAACTTGCATAACAAATGATCCTTAAATCAGTTATTCTAACTGTTTCAAGTCTCAGGGGCTACTGATATATATAATCACCAAATTTTCTCACCCGTATGTCTTTTACATACTGCTCCATGGCTTTGGCTAGACCATTTTGAGCGGCACGGAGGTACGCATCTCCTGAGTTGAAGGTATCCAATGCCTCTTGGGAGAAACAAGCATCACGAAGAACAGTCCGGCGACGCCTGTGGTTCATGGCACTTTCCACCTCGGAATTGGTGGCGGACAGTTTATCCGCATCCTCTGCCGGAGGAGCGCCCGGCGCACGCCTCGTGCTCGTTCCTGCCTCCGAATCCGGCCTTGGAGCCTGGTTGGTGGAGGCGTGATTAGTAGCCTCTCTGGGTATAGTCCGGTGAGCGCTCTTTTTCCTGAAAAGAAGGCCTAGGCGTTAATATGCCTCTGAGAATAATGTCTTGCAATAAAGACGGCGCGTCGTACCACTGCGCCGGTGTCTCAATCCGGACTGCGGGTCTTTTCAGCCTGCCTGGCCTCGCGGCCCCTTGTTGGCTAGTCGCCGCAGGCTCGGCCTTCTTCCTCGAGGACCTCCCATGCAAAACGCGGTTGTTATACGGTAATAAAAAATACGCACGGATGGATCCCTTTTCAAAGTACTGGACTTCGGTCTCAGTTACCTGTGAGGCTGGAAGTAGCCCAGGGTAATCGGCCGTAATGGCCACCAAAGCGTTGTCATTGCTCAATTGGTAAAATACCCCATCGCTCAGCTCCACAGATATGTCCGGTTCCTCCTAGGAGGCCGGGTCAAGGGACCGTCCCGGGTCCTCGGGCTGTGGAGGGGGGCAGGGTTGTTTATCTCCTTTATAGCCTGGCGCAGCTCCTGCGTTGAAATCGCTATACTGAATACTTAACTATGGGAATATGAAACGGATGCGCGAGAAAAAGTCTCCGCTTACCCAGCTCGAAGGGTTGTACATAGAAAATCCGCCCTGCGGGTTGACACGGAGGAATTCCTCCTCTTCTCCCTTATACAAAGTGGATAAGATCTTTATTAGATCAGCAACCGATCCCGGCCCTTTACGGCTGTAGCGGGTGGCGTCATCCTCCCCATTGAAATCCCACATGGGGTGGCCTCTATACTGAAGCGGCTGCACCCCCCGCATAATACATGCGGCCATTACCTCGATCATGGTCAATCCGGATCGAGCTAACAAACTTATCCAGCTCATCAGGTAAAGAACGTCCTTGTCATCTTCCTCCAGGGAGCTCCATGGACGCCAGCTTCGACGCTTCTTCAAAGGAGCGTTGTCGAACTCAGGAAGGCCGATTCGAATAGGATCCGGGAGGGGGGCATCTTCTATATAAAACCATTCTGAAGGCCAGTCTTCGGACGTCTTCTTTAGGGTTCCGGGCAGATATCCGGTCCCGGCAATATGCCATACTTCGGCTCCGCCTACTTGATATATTGACCCCTTCTGAGAACGGGGCACAAGGCAGAACAGCTTCCTCCACAGAGCGAAATGAGCCTCATAGCCCAAAAACAGCTCGCAAAGGGATACAAATCCCGTGATATGCAATATGTAGGCAGGCGTAAGGTTGTGCAACCGGAGGCCGTAGAACTCCAGGAGCCCCAGAGAAATGGATGAATTGGAAATCCGAGCCCTCTTACCAAATGAGGGACAAGGCATACCCGCTCTCCCTTGGAGGGATTGAGAAGGCTCTCCGCTTGCTCTCCGCCATTATAGGTGGCGAGCCCGGCTCGAAACGGGACCATGTACGCTGGGGGAAGAAATCCCTTGGTCTGAAGCATCACTAATTTGCTGTGCAGGACGGAGCATCTCTCCCAATCTCCAGGCTTGGGGCTAGGGGGCGAGAGGAGGAACTGCGTCGATCGGCCATGACGGAATGGATCTCTGTCGAAGGCGCTCTGATGAAGGCTCGCCAAGGGGGGATGGTGTGATTTGGATCTGAATCCTCGTCTTTTTAATAGGCAGCTCATTTACACAACTAGGGGGGGAATGTAAAAACACCCTGGCTCTTTACATTCGCTCGACACGTGGAAAGTGGCTATTATTGAGCATGGAAGCCAAGGAGTGCAACATTCACAAGAGGTCAGACACTATTTCAACAGGTACACGGAATTTGGAGAGGAACCCGCCTTGCAATGCCGAAGATAATCTGCGCGCCGGACTCGTCGTCATTGAAGCCTGGTTCGGGGGCTACTGAGGGAGTCCTGGATTAGGGGGTCTCCGGACAGCCAGATTATATTCTTTGGCCGGACTGTTGGACTATGAAGATACAAGATTGAAGACTTTGTCTTGTGTCCGGATGGGAATCTACTTGGCGTGGAAGGCAAACTAGGCGATACGGATATGCATATCTCCTCCTTTGTAACCGACCTTATGTAACCCAAGACCCTCCTGGTGTCTATATAAACCGGAGGGTTTTAGTCCGTAGGACAACAACCACAACATACAATCATACCATAGGCTAGCTTCTAGGGTTTAGCCTCTCTGATCTCTTGGTAGATCTACTCTTGTACTACCCATATCATCAATATTAATCAAGCAGGACGTAGGGTTTTACCTCCATCAAGAGGGCCCGAACCTGGGTAAAACATTGTGTCCCCTGCCTCATGTTACCATCCAGCCTAGACGCATAGTTCGGGACCCCCTACCCGAGATCCGCCGGCTTTGACACTGACACTCCCCTAAAGCCCATTAGGGCCCATATACTCCCCGGGGGGTTCCGGTAACCCCCCGGTACTCCGGTTAATGTCTGAACTCACTCGAAACCATTACGATGTCCAAACATAGTCATCCAATATATTGATCTTTATGTCTTGACCATTTCGAGACTCCTCATCATGCCCGTGATCACATCCGGGACTCCGAACAACCTTCGGTTCATCAAAACACATAAACTCATAATACCGATCGTCACTGAACGTTAAGCGTGTGGACCCTACGGGTTCGAGAACTATGTAGACATGACCGAGACATGTCTCCGATCAATAATCAATAGCGGAACCTGGATGTTCATATTGGCTCCCACATATTATACGAAGATCTTTATCGGTCAAACTGCATAATGATATACGTTGTTCCCTTTGTCATCGGTATGTTACTTGCCCGAGATTCGATCGTCGGTATCTCAATACCTAGTTCAATCTTGTTACCGACAAGTCTCTTTACTCATTCCGTAATGCATCATCCCACAACTAACTCATTAGTCACATTGCTTGCAAGGCTTATAGTGATGTGCATTACCGAGAGGGCCCAGAGATACCTCTCCAATAATCAGAGTGACAAATCCTAATCTCGATCTATGCCAACTCAACAAGTACCATTAGAGACACCTGTAGAGCACCTTTATAATCACGCAGTTACATTGTGACATTTGGTAGCACACAAAGTGTTCCCCCGGTATCCGGGAGTTGCATAATCTCATAGTCATAGGAACATGTATAAGTCATGAAGAAAGCTATAGCAATATACTAAACGATCAAGTGCTGAGCTAACGGAATGGGTCAAGTCAATCACGTCATTCTCTAATGATGTGATCCTGTTAATCAAATGACAACTCATGTCTATGGCTAGGAAACTTAACCATCTTTGATTCAACGAGCTAGTCAAGTAGAGGCATACTAGTGACACTCTGTTTGTCTATGTCGGATTTCGGGTTCCGGCAGACCCTTGAGGTTCGAACACTGGGGTGCGCATGGAGATTTCGCCTCCTACCTGCACCCCTCTGCCGTGCTAGGATCTAAACTATGGAAAGAACAACACAAGAGACACAGGGTTTATACTGGTTCGGGCCACCGTTGTGGTGTAATACCCTACTCCAGTGTGTGGTGTGGTGGATTGCCTCTTGGGCTGATGATGATGAACAATACAAGAAGGAACAGCCTCGCGAGGGTCTGTTCTTAGATGGGGCGATGAACTACTGGGAGGAGCTCAGTCCCACTTCTCTCTCTCTCTCTGATCGGAACCCCTCTCTAAAGAGCCTCCTCCTTCGAACCCCCTCTCTAAAGAGCCTCTTCCTTCGAAAACCCCTTTCTGAAGAGCCTCTTCCTTCGAAAACCCCCCTTTGCTCTGTGGGTGGCTGGTCCTATTTATAGAGGCCCTGGTCCTCTTCCCAAATATCGAGCGGGAAGGGAGCCAACAATGGCGGGCTAATTTGAAGGGGGACAGCTAGTATCAGCTATCCTGACAAAAGTAGTCTTCGCCTGCGCAAAGCTCTGGTGATGACGCCGTCTCGGGCTCCAGGATGACCTCCGTCTTGTAGTCCTCATGGTCTTGGTCTCGTCGCACCGAAATGGCAACCTTTGCCTGATGCCTCGGTACTCCGAGGCTGCGCTTGCCCCCTTTGCACCAAAGAGGAAAGGAGGACACTGCGCGGGCTGGCACCCGCCTGGCGCCCTCGGTCGTCATGGCTTGCGTCACGGGCACCTCGTGAGGTACCCCGCCTTGATCTCTCCGCCTCCTCATGAGCCAGCCTGACGAGGCCGCGCCTAAGGAAGCTCCGCGTCATCCGCCCCGCGAGGCTTGGCCCCTCGCGAGGGTCTTGGGTTTGTGTTGGTGAAGATGGGCCGCGCTGGGCCCCCCTTTGAGCCACGCCACAGGCCGCAGGCAGGCAAGTCTGGGGACCCCCGTTCCCAGAACACCAACAGTAGCCCCTGGGCCCAAGGCGCGCCCGGACTTGGCCGTGCAGGGAGGCGGAAGGGCAAGAGCGAAGCGCCACGGGCCTAACAGCCTGCGGCCTTGGGCGCCGCGTGGCGGTTGATTGGACGTGGGCGCCTTAGCAACCACGCGAGTTGATAAAGGAGCGGCATCCACCTAGGCTTTGCTTCTTGCTTTCCCCGGTTGCTGCTTAGATCCCTTTTCTTGCGCCTCTCCTTCCTTCCTCCAAAATTTCCAGATCCACTCCGACCGTGTGACCTAGGAAGCCATGGCGCCTCGTCAGCCCCCGGCCGTAGCTTGGTACTCGTCTGCGCTGGACCCGCCGAACGTGTCGGAGGCGAGCCTTGCCCGGTTGCACCAGATGGCGACGGCGCGGGGCATCAACGGGGCGAAGGTGTTTAAAGCCAGCTCCGTCACCCCTGACGGTCAAGGGAGCACCTTCTATCTGCTCTTCGTAAGTGCCATTGCTGCTGGCCTGGTGCCTCCCTTCTCCGAGTTCTTCTTCTCTGTCCTCCGCCACTATAAGCTACAAGCCCTGCATTTCCACCCCAACTCCATCCTTCTCCTGCAATCTTCGCCTATTACTGCAAGGCTTGCGTAGGGGTGCAGCCCTCAGTGGCCTTGCTGCGCCACTACTTCTACCTCCGGACCTCTGGTGGTACTGCTTCCGCGTGCGCGAGCTTCATCGCGTACGGTGGCGCCATTGCCATTTCGAACCCCGGGAAAAGGATCAAGGGCTTCAAGAGCAAGTGGGTCTTGGTGGATGCTGGGCGCATCCACCCTCGGCTGATCTTGCCCACAGAGCAGCCCACGAGCTCCAGCGATTGGGGTCGCGTGGAGCTCATGGACCCCCACGCGAAGCTGATGTTGGAGAAGATGGACGCGGATCTGAGGCCGGCCAATATGGCGGCGGCGAAGCTGACCGGCGTGTCGCTGCTGAGGGAATCCCTGGAGCACCAGCTGGCTCCGCTTCGGCAGTACTCACTTCCGATGTGGAGGCCCCAACCGAGCCCCGCGGCCTTAGCCGACGGAGATCTAGCTGCGGTCCTCCAATCTCTGGTCGGGGGCGACGTAGCGAGGTTGGCGGGCGCTCCTACGCCCTTGTTCCTCCGCGATGACTAGGAGCAGGTAGTGGAGTCCATGCCCGTCTTCAACGGGGATGGGCCCGTGCCCATGGAAACTCCCGAGGAACCGGTGGACGTGCCCTCCGACAACTCCAGCGAAGAGGAGGAAGGAGGGGAGCGGGGAAAAGGGCCTGACTCCGAGGCGACTGACGGAGAGTCGAGGGCTCCTCTCCCCCGGCACAGGTCCCGCGTTCTCCGCCTCTCTCTGAGCGATGACGACGAGGATGATGACGAAGACGACGACGAGGACAACGACGAGTAGGATGGCGGAAGCTCGCCCTCGATCTCGAAGAAGGACAGGACCGGGCTGATCTCCCGCGGGTCTGCCCCGGCCCCGGGGCGGACCGCAGACGCACCTTCCACCTCCAAGCTTCCCGAGGTTGATCCTTCCAGCCGGCTTTCAGGCTTCAAATTTGGCCGGAGGCCGCTTGACCTCACTGGTGACGACCCGTAAGCATTCGATTCTTGTCTTTATTTCTTGCTCTGCTTCTGAGGCTTGACATCCGCATTTCTTGGATAGGCTGGCGCCCGCAGCAAAGAAGCCGAAGGGAGCTCCCGAGGTTCCACCCGTGGCAGCGCCTCTGCCTGCGAGGGAGGGTGACCGCGACGCACAGGCTTCTCCTACCTGGTCGTCCTCGCGAGGCCTGGCTGAGCCGGCTGGGGCGAGCTCAGCCCCCATGGCCCAAGTGGCTCCTGAGGTGCTCTTGCCTGCCGCCGCCACTACAGCTGTCGGGGCGCGGCAGACTCCACCTCAGGATGCTGCGGCCGCGCTGCCGCCTTCTCCTCCTACTCCACCGGCTGCTGTCTCTCCGACTCCTTCTGCCGTTCTGGATCGTGCTGTTGCTGAGCTGGACCGACTACGGCAGGATCTTCTTGGCGCCGACCCCCGCTTGGTGGCCGGGCGCTTGGAGCTGGCTTCAGGATGGGTTCGCTCCGACGCTTCGATTTGGGTGGCGCTGGTCCAGGCCTCGACGGCATGCGATGAGGTGAAGCAGGCCGTCCTTGAGGCGAAGGCTGCTCGTGACACAGCCCTGGGGGAGGTGGTCGACGTCCGTGGGGGTTGCAAGGCGCTGGAGGGCGAGCTGCAAGATTTGCGGGACCAGCTCGCGAACGAGGTCCGCCTTCGCCAAGAGCAGGAAGAAGGCGTGAAGGCTCGCGAGGCGGCTGTCAAGGAGAGGGAGGTCAAGCTCAGGAAATGCCGCGACCGCCTAGGCGCGCTGGAGCAGGAGTTGGGGGCGAGGAAGGCCAAGATGGACAACGAGGCCCTGGTTCTTGCCGAGGACCGCGTGGCCTTCACGGAGATGGAGGCGAGGGCTCGCTTCTCACTGAGGACGCTTTATGACAGCGGCCTGGAGAGCCCACTGGCTGGCGCCGAGGACGGCCCCGCCAAGCTGCTTCCGTTCCTGGTTCACGCTCTTGAAGATGTCGCCCTTGGCCTTGGCCCCACGGCCGAGGCTGAGGCGCGTGTCCTATCTTATGCAGCACTGACGCGGGTCCTCACCCACATCTACCTTCGCGATCCCGGTGTCGACCTCGACAGCCTGCTGGAGCCAGTGAGCGGCGAGCGTGCCGCTGCCGCTGCCGAGGCCGTGAAGGGTCGTGCAGAGGCCTTGCTGGGGAAGTTCCGGGCCTTCAGCACCAAGCTGAAGCAAGGCGCTGCCGACCCCACTGCTCCATGAGGCGTACCCAATCCGCGCTGCTCCACCGCCGACAAGTGACTCCGTCACGGCTCCTGTCCTGCCTTTAATTCCTGCACATGTATCATGCCTCGGGGAGGCGTTTAAACTTGCGTTTGGCATTGAGATAACAGTGTGGACTGTAATATTTGCTTTTGAATTCCTTGAAATTTGCGCTTTTCCTTCCTACTTGCTTATGTTCTACGCCGGCAGAGCCCGGCCCCGCGCATGCCTCACCCAGCGTTGGTCCCGACCGCAAACCAGGACGGGGCCAAGGAGTGAGGGGCCATGTGACAAGTTAGGCTCCTGAGTCGCGATGCTCAGGAGTCCCCCTTGGCGCACGAACAGCAAGTAGGGAGGTGTGATGCGGGTGGATCTACCGTTCTACGTCTGTAGAGCCCGGCCGCGCGCGTGCCTCACCCAGTGTTGGTCCCGACCGGAAACCAGGACGGGGCCACGGAGTGAGGGGCTACGTGACCAGTTAGGCTCCTGAGTCGCGATGCTCAGGAGTCCCCCTTGACGCTCAAACGGCCTTCGTACCTTGGCTCCGCTCGGGGAGAGACGCGCGACGAACCAGGCCTGGGGGGACCTGGCTGGGCGGCGTGCGTCTGGGTGTGACCCAGGCGCAGCCCCCGTGCCCAGCCCCCTCGCGCGGCACTCTCGAGGGGAGGCGTTACGATGAGGCTAGACACTGAGGTCTGGGCTCCCTAAGGTTGATGCGGCCCGGGGGCCACCCTCAGTTGTTTATCACCAGCACGGAGCATAGCGCTTCCGTATGTGTACGGGCATAGCCGCTCCTCGGCAGTGTTGTCAGCCAGCGCGGAGCATGGTGCTTCCACTAGTACGTGGGAGGGGGCCCCCCTCCGGGAGGAGCCCCCGGGGCGTGTAAAGCCCCGCCCTGACACGTGGCTGGCACGGTAGGGCCTGGCGAGGTGTATCTGGGCACCCTTGAGCCAGCGTGGGACTCACGGGGCCCTAACTCTAGGAGGGTTGCGCCTGGCACTAGGCCTTATCTTGTGATGTGTCCCTGCAAATTTGGTTAGATGTCGGCACCCTATGTCCTCGGGTCCCGGCCCTCGAGCTGGTCTCAGCCGTCGCTGGTATGCCAGGTCGCGATGCCATGGACAAGGCCAGAGGGTGAGGGCTGGAGATCCAGTAAGAGCCCTGAGTCGCGATGCTCAGGTACCCCCCCTTTAACATGCAAGTGGTCGGCATGGAGAAGAAGAGGTGCCATGGACCGGCATCAAATAATCAAGCATGGTGGGTCTAACGCATAATCGGAAATAAACGCAAATGGGATACATGCCGCTGGGCCTGACCCGAGCGGCTTGGGGATCATGCAGCCTGAGGGGCGCCCCCAACAAGGTAAGCTAACAACATGGAATAAAAAAGGGATACACGCCGCAGGGACGGACCCACGCGGCCTGGGAATAATGCAGCCCTGGGAGGGCGCTCCCAGCTGGAAATAAAACTCGAAAGATGTCACCTGATCATGTTGAGGATGAAGGAGCGTTGGTGTGGCAGGCTCGGTGGGCTGCGGGAGCCGATCCTCACGAGCCCCCAGGCCCAGGGGCCTCAGGAGGCTCTGGAGGCGCTGGCGGCTCCTCGCGGACCATCTCCATTCCTGCTAGGGTTGCGGAACGCCTGGCCTCTCGTGCCTCCGTGATGCCCCTCATGAGGCGCTGGTACGTGTCAGCCGCGCTCGGCAAGCCATAAGGCATGCGAACGTAGCTGTGGGGTGGGCCTCCGCAGCGCCCCACTCACGAGGGCCAGAGGCGCTCCAGAGAGGTGACTCGATTGAGCCCTGGTATGTCGATGCAGATGCGTAGCCCACCATCCTCGCCTGGATGGGGAGCCACTGCTGGTAGGCGGTGGCCGCCTTTCATGACTCTTGACTCCTGTAGCTCCTGAATGGCCTTAATGACAAACTCCTGAGGGTCTGGATCTCCTTGCCTTGCTCCTTCTTGAGGGAAACGTGCTTCGAAACACGCCTCCATGTGGTGCCCAAGCGCCTCCCTCGTGACCCTAGCTAGGTCGGTGGCCCTCCAGAGGAGAGCCCCCGAGCCCTGCCTGAGGAGGGCGTCGGGCGCGCTTTCCTATGCGATGGAAGGAGGTTCCCCCTGGGCAGGCGCGGGCCCAGAGGGGCCTGCCTCCTGAATGGTCGGGCCGGACAATGTCTTCTTCTTCTTAGGGGCGGTCTCGGGAGGCCTCCTGCTTCCACGATCTGGGTCTTCCAGTGACGCGGCCTGAAAGGCTTGTTCCAGGGAACACACCGCGTCCTTCTCTTCACAGGGCACCGTGATGACTCCGCCGCTTCCTGCATCTTGAGGACGTTGTAGCCGTGGTGATTTACGGCCATGAACTTGGCCAGCGCTGGGTACCAAAGGATGGCGTTGTACGGCAGGCGAATGTGAGCGACGTCGAAGTCGATGAGCTCTGTGCGGTAGTTGTTGCGTGCCCCGAAGGTGACAGGGAGGCAGACCTGCCCAATCGGGACCGTGGAGCCGTCGGTGATACCGGAGAAAGGCTTGGTTGACTGAAGCTGGCTGTAGGGCACTTGGAGGTTGTTGAATGTCTCCACAGACAGGACGTTGAGCCCTGCCCCGCCATCGATGAGGGTCTTGGTGACCACCACGTTGCTGACGATTGGGGAGCAAAGCATCGGGACAACTCCGGCTGTAGCCGCACACTTGAGTTGATCTGCTGAGCTGAACGTGATGGCGCACGCCGACCACCTGAGAGGGCGCGTGGCTTCGAGCCTGGGGAGGACTGCGTTCACTTCGCGGGCGAACTTCTTGAAGATGCGCTGAGAGGCTGGGGCTTGTGCCCCGCCCAGGATGCAGGCGATTGCGCGCGGCTCCTGGAAGCCCCAGCCCCCTCGTCCTGGTGGCGGTCCTTGTTTCTCCTTGGCTGCAGCGGCAGCGGTGGGAGGCCTGCATTGCCTTGCGGGCGATCCTCGCGAGGCTGATCCCTCCAGTCTCCCTCGCGAGGCTGATCCCTCCAGCCTCCCTCGCGAGGCGGGTCTTGCCAGTGATCCTCGCGAGGTTGATCGCGCCACCCTTGGTGCGGGCCACGGTCTTCCTAGCGTCCTGCGTTCCTTCCTCCTCCTCGACCGTAGCCCCGGTCACCGCGGTCAAGGCGACGGCGATCCTTCCTTCTCACACGGCTCGGAGCTCTTGACATTCGTTGGTGTTGTGGGTGTGGAGGTCGTGGTACACACAGTACCGGCTGCCCTTGGAAGGTTCGGGCTGATCTCTGCCTCGCTTGGTGTCTGGTTCTTCCACGAGCACGGCAGCCCCCTTGCGCTTCACATCCTTGGCCTTGGGCTTCTTCTCTTCTGGGTCCGCGGCAGGCAGCTCGAGGAGGGAGAGACGCCCTTCCTCGGCCCTGGCGCACTTGGTTTCCAGGTTGAACAGCTCCAAGGAAGTGCACAGGTCTTCATGCATCACCAGCTCCTCCTTCATCTTGACGTCGCGCACGCCGTCGGAGAAGGCCGAGATGATGGCCTCCTCAGTCACCTTGGGAATCTTGAGGCGTGCGTTGTTGAAGCGCTAGATGTACTTCTGCAGGGTCTCCCCGGGCTGTTGCTTGATGCGGCGCATGTCGCTCACAGCGGGTGGCCGGTCGCGAGTGCCCTGGAAGTTGGCGATGAAGCAGGTGCGCATCTCGTCCCAGGAGGAGATTGTGCCTGGAGCCAGGTTCAGGAGCCAGGTGCGGGCCCCGTCCTTGAGCGCCATGGGGAACCAGTTCGCCATGACCTTCTCGTCTCCGTTGGCAGCTTTGATGCCCAGCTCGTAAAGCTGGAGGAACTCCGCAGGGTCAACCGTGCCGTCGTAGCGAGGAGGCAAGTCTGGCTTGAACTTGCTGGGCCACGCGACGCTGCGTAGCTCGGCGGTGAAGGCGCGGCAGCCTGCTGTGGCCACGGGAGGCCTTGGATGACGGGGAGCTTGGTCTTGCATGTCCCCACGCGCTGCAGCTGGGAGCAGTGCGGGGTCTTGACGCGCGGGAGCAGGAGCATGGTCGCGACGTGCTGGAGCAGGGAGCGCCCGGGCAACTTCTAGTGGGCGAGGGACTTCTTGACAGCTCTGCTCTTGCCGCGCTGGCACCTAACGGAGCGGGGTCTGCCCAGGGGCCACGCGCCTTGGAGCCATGGCGCCTTCCTGAGGAGGAGGCGGCCGGGGCCCCGCCAGAGCTTCATCGCCCGCGCGGGGCGGGGTGCGGTGCAGCGGAACGGACGGCGCAGGAGAGCCCCCTGCGGCGCGGACGAGCTTGGCGACGCAGTCGAGCCATTCTTCGTAGACGTCATCGACGGGACGGTAGAGCAGGAGCTCGTTTGCCGCGATGAGTGCAGCCCGACCCTCCATTGGCGCGCGGAGCTCGCAGGACGAAGATCCAGCTGGGGTGAGCGAGGGAGTTGCGGTGCGGCCGTCTTGCCACACGGACGGATGCTGGGACGATGCTTGCTGCTCATCCCCCGCCGGGCCGGTGGCGGCATTGACGGCAGGTGACGGGGAACAGCGAGGACGCCCGCCGACAGGGGCCGTCTGGGCGATGCGGGAAGCGAGTGCGGCGCGACGCTCCGCCCGGGCCCGACGAGCGTCAGACATGGGCGTGATGGTCGGAGGAGAACGGGGTGATGGAAGACGAATCCTGGCGCACCCCTACCTGGCGCGCCAAATGTTGGATTTCGGGTTCCGGCAGACCCTTGAGGTTCGAACACTGGGGTGCGCGCGGAGATTTCGCCTCCTACCTACCTGCACCCCTCTGCCTTGCTAGGATCTAAACTATGGAAAGAACAACACAAGAGACACAGAGTTTATACTGGTTCGGGCCACCGTTGTGGTGTAATACCCTACTCTAGTGTGTGGTGTGGTGGATTGCCTCTTGGGCTGATGATGATGAACAATACAAGGAGGAACAGCCTCGCGAGGGTCTATTCTTAGCTGGGGCGATGAACTGCTGGGAGGAGCTCAGTCCCACTTCTCTCTCTCTCTCTCTGATCGGAACCCCTCTCTAAAGAGCCTCCTCCTTCGAACCCTCTCTCTAAAGAGCCTCTTCCTTCGAAAACCCCTTTCTAAAGAGCCTCTTGCTTCGAAAACCCCCCTTTGCTCTGTGGGTGGCTGGTCCTATTTATAGAGGCCCTGGTACTCTTCCCAAATATCGAGCGGGAAGGGAGCCAACAATGGCAGGCTAATTTGAAGGGGGGCAGCTAGTATCAGCTATCCTGACAAAAGTAGTCTTCGCCTGCGCAAAGCTCTGGTGATGACGCCATCTCGGGCTCCACGATGACCTCCATCTTGTAGTCCTCATGGTCTTGGTCTCGTTGCACCGAAATGGCAACCTTTGCCTGATGCATCGGTACTCCGCGGTTGCGCTTGCCCCCTTTGCACCAAAGAGGAAAGGAGGACACTGCGCGGGCTGGCACCCGCCTGGCACCCTCGGTCGTCATGGCTTGCGTCACGGGCACCTCGTGAGGTACCCCGCCTTGATCTCTCCGCCTCCTCGTGAGCCAGCCTGACGAGGCCACGCCTGAGGAAGGTCCGCGTCGTCCGCCCCGCGAGGCTTGGCCCCTCGTGAGGGTCTTGGGTTTGTGTTGGTGACGATGGGCCGCACTGGGCCCCCCTTTGAGCCACGCCACAGGCCGCAGGCAGGCAAGTCTGGGGACCCCCGTTCCCAGAACGCCGACAGTCTATGTATCCACACATGTACTAAGTTTCCGGGTAATACAATTCTAGCATGAATAATAAACATTTATCATGAAATAAGGAAATAAATAATAACTTTATTATTGCCTCTAGGGTATATTTCCCTCAGTCTCCCACTTGCACCAGAGTCAATAATCTAGTTCACATCATCATGTGATTTCACACCAATAGTTCACATCTTTATGTGATTAGTTCACATCTTCAGGTGACTAATACCCAAAAGGTTTACTAGAGTCAATAATCTAGTTCACATTGCTATGTGATTAACACCCAAAGAGTGATCATATTTTTGCTTGTGAGAGAAGTTTAGTCTACGGGTCTGGAACATTCAGATCTGTATGTATTTTGCAAATTTCTATGTCTACAATACTCTGCACGGAGCTACTCTAGCTAATTGCTCCCACTTTCAATATGTATCTAGATCAAGACTTAGACTCATCTAGATCGGTGTAAAAAGCTTGCATCGACATAACTCTTTACGATGAACTCTTTTATCACCTCCATAACCGAGAAATATTTCCTTAGTCCTCTAAGGATAATTTTGACCGTTGTCCAGTGATCTACTCCTAGATCACTATTGTACTCCCTTGCCAAAATCATGCTAACGTATACAATAGGTCTGGTACACAGCATATCATACTTTATAGAACCTATTACTGAGGCATAGGGAATGACTCTTCATTCTCTTTCTATTTTCTGTCGTGGTCGGGTTTTGAGTCTTTACTCAACTTCACACCTTGCAACACAGGCAAGAACTCCTTCTTTGACTGTTCTATTTTGAACTACTTCAAAATCATATCAAGGTATGTACTCATTGAAAATATATCAAGCGTCTTGATCTATCTCTATAGATCTTGATGCTCAATATGTAAGTAGCTTCACCGAGGTCTTTCTTTGAAAAACTCTTTTCAAACACTCCTTTATGATTTCCAGAAAATTCTACATTATATCCGATCAACAATATGTCATTCACATATACTTATCAGAAATGTTATAGTGCTCCCACCCACTTTCTTGTAAATACAGGCTTCACCGCAAGTCTGTATAAAACCATATACTTTGATCACTTTATCAAAGCATATATTCCAACTCCGAGATGGTTGCACCAGACCATAGATGGATCGCTAGAGCTTGCACACTTTGTTAGCATCTTTTGGATCGACAAAACCTTCTGGTTGCATCATATACAAATCTTCTTTAAAATATCAATTAAGGAATGCAGTTTTGACATCCATTTGCCAAATTTCATAATCATAAAATGCGGCAATTGCTAACATGATTCAGATGGACTTAAGCATCGCTATGGGTGAGAAGGTCTCATCGTAGTCAACTCCTTGAACTTGTCAAAAACCTTTCGCAACAAGTCGAGCTTTGTAGACAGTAACATTACCGTCAGCGTGAGTCTTCTTCTTGAAGATCCATTTATTCTCCATGGCTTTCCGATCATCGGGCAAGTCAACCAAAGTCCATACTTTGTTCTCATACATGGATCCCATCTTAGATTTCATGGCCTCAAGCCATTTTGCGGAATCTGGGCTCATCATCATCATTAGCTTCCTCACTTACTGGTGTAGGAATCACTGGAACTGATTTCAGTGATGAACTACTTTCCAATAAGGGACAAGGTACAATTAGCTCGTCAAGATCTACTTTCCTCCCACTCACTTCTTTCGAGAGAAACTCCTTCTCCAGAAAGGATCCATTCTTAGCAAAGAATATCTTGCCTTCGGATCTATGATAGAAAGTGTACCCAACAGTCTCCTTTGGGTATCCTATGAAGACACATTTCTCTGATTTGGGTTCGAGCTTATCAGTTTGAAGCTTTTTCACATAAGCATCGCAGCCCCAAACTTTAAGAAACGACAACTTGGGTTTCTTGCCAAACCACAGTTCGTAAGGTGTCGTCTCAACGGATCTAGATGGTGCCCTATTTAACGTGAATGCAGTCGTCTCTAAAGCATAACCCCAAAACGATAGCGGTAAATTAGTGAGAGACATCATAGATCGCACCATATCTAATAAAGTGCGGTTATGACGTTCGGACACACCATTACGTTGTGGTGTTTCAGGTGGCGTGAGTTGCGAAACTATTCCGCATTGTTTCAAATGAAGTCCAAACTCATAACTCAAATATTCACCTCCACGATCAGATCGTAGAAACTTGATTTTCTTGTTATGATGATTTTCCACTTCACTCTGAAATTCTTTGAACTTTTCAAATGTTTTAGACTTATGTTTCATTAAGTAGATATACCCATATCTGCTTAAATCATCTGTGAAGGTGAGAAAATAACGATATCTACCACGAGCTTCAATGCTCATTGGACCACATACATCAGTATGTATGATTTCCAATAAATATGTTGCTCTTTGCATCGTTCTGGAGAATGGAGTTTTAGTCATCTTGCCCATGAGGCATGGTTCGCAAGTACCAAGTGATTCATAATCAAGTGATTCCAGAAGTCCATCAAAATGGAGTTTCTTCATGCGCTTTACACCAATATGACCTAAACGGCAGTGCCACAAATAAGTTGCACTATGATTATCAACTCTGCATCTTTTGGCTTCAATACTATGAACATGTGTATCACTACTATCAAGATTTAGTAAAAATAGACCGCTCATCAAGGGTGCATGACCATAAAAGATATTATTCGTATAAATAGAATAACCATTATTCTCTGATTTAAATGAATAACCGTCTCGCATCAAACAAGATCCAGATATAATGTTCATGCTCAACGCTGGCACCAAATAACAATTATTTAGGTCTAAAACTAATCCCGAAGGTAGATGTAGAAGTAGAGTGCCGACGGCGATCACATCGACTTTGGAAACATTTCCCACGCGCATCGTCACCTCGTCCTTAGCCAATCATCGTTTAATCCATAGACCCTATTTAGAGTTGCAAATGTTAGCAACTAAACCAGTATCAAATACCCAGGCACTACTGCGAGCATTAGTAAGGTACACATCAATAACATGTATATCAAATATACCTTTCACTTTTACATCCTTCTTCTCCGCCAAATACTTGGGGCAGTTCCGCTTCGAGTGACCAGTCCCTTTGTAGTAGAAGCACTCAGTCTCAGGCTTAGGTCCAGACTTGGTTTTTTTTAACTTGAGCAGCAACTGGCTTGCTGTTCTTCTTGAAGTTCCCCTTCTTCCCTTTACCCTTTTTCTTGAAACTGGTGATCTTGTTGACCATCAACACTTGATGCTCCTTCTTGATTTCTACCTCCGCAGCTTTTAGCATTGCGAAGAGCTCAGGAATCATCTTATCCATCCCTTGCATATTATAGTTCATCACGAAGCTCTTGTAGCTTGGTGGCAGTGATTGAAGAACTCTCTCAATGACACTATCATCAGGAAGATTAACTCCCAGTTGAGTCAAGTGGTTGTGGTACCCAGACATTCTGAGTATATGTTCACTGACAGAACTATTCTCCTCCATCTTGTAGCTGTAGAACTTATTGGACACTTCATCTCTCCCAATCCGGGTATTTGCTTGAAATATTAACTTCAACTCCTGGAGCATCTCATATGCTCCATGACGTTCAAAATGTCGTTGAAGACCCGGTTCTGAGCCGTAAAGCATGACACACTGAACTATCGAGTAGTCATCAGCTTTGCTCTGCCAGGTGTTCACAACATCTAGCGTTGCTCCTACAGTGGGTTTGTCACCTGGCTGTGCTTCCAGGACGTAATTCTTCTATGTAGTAATGAGGATAATCCTCAAGTTACGGACCCAGTCCGTGTAGTTGCTACCATCATCTTTCAACTTAGCTTTCTCTAGGAACACATTAAAATTCAATGGAACAACAGCACGGGCCATCTATCTACAACAACATAGACATGCAAAATACTATCAGGTACTAAGTTCATGATAAATTAAAGTTTAATTAATCAAATTACTGAACTCCCACTTAGATAGATATCTCTCTAATCATATAAGTGATCACGTGATCCATATCAACAAAACCATGTGCGATCATCACGTGAGATGGAGTAGTTTTCAATGGTGAACATCACTATGTTGATCATATCTACTATATGATTCGCGCTCGACCTTTCGGTCTCAATGTTCCGACGCCATATATGCATATGATAGGCTCGTCAAGTTTAACTCGAGTATTCTGCGTGTGCAAAACTGGCTTGCACCCATTGTATGTGAACGTAGAGCTTATCACACACGATCATCACGTGGTGTCTCGGCACGACGAACTGTAGCAACGGTGCATACTCAGGGAGAACACTTATACCTTGAAATTTAGTGAGAGATCATCTTATAATGCTACCGTCGAACTAAGCAAAATAAGATGCATAAAGGATAAACATCACATGCAATCAACATACGTGATATGATATGGCCATCATCATCTTGTGCCTTTGATCTCCATCTCCAAAGCACCGTCATGATCACCATCGTCACTGGCTTGACACCTTGATCTCCATCGAAGCATCGTTGTCGTCTGATACGTCTCCGTCATATCTAATTTTCCAAACACTTTTTCCCTTGTTTTGGACTCTAACTTGCATGATTTGAATGGAACTAACCCGGACTGACGTTGTTTTCAGCAGAATTACCATGGTGTTATTTATGTGCAGAAACAAAAGTTCTCGAAATGACCTGAAACTTCATGGAACAACTTTTCGAAAAATATAAAAAATCCTTGCAAAAGATGAAGGCCAGGGGGGCCACCACCTGTCCACGAGGGTGGGGGCGCGCCCCCTACCTCGTGGGCCCCCTGGAGCTCCTCCGACCTCACCTCCAACTCTATATATTTGGTTTCAAGGAGAAACAATCAAAGAGAAGGATTCATTGCGTTTTACAATACGGAGCCCCCGCCAAGCCCTAAAACCTCTCGGGAGGGCTGATCTAGAGTCCGGTCGTGGCTCCGGAGAGGGGAATTTGTCGCCATCGTCATCATCAACCATCCTCCATCACCAATTTCATGATGTTCACCACCGTGCGTGAGTAATTCCATCATAGGCTTGCTGGACGGTGATGGGTTGGATGGGATCTATCATGTAATCGAGTTAGTTTTGTTAGGGTTTGATCCCTAGTATCCACTATGTTCTGAGATTGATGTTGCTATGACTTTGCTATGCTTAATGCTTGTCACTAGGGCCCGAGTGCCATGATTTCAGATCTGAACATATTATGTTTTCATCAATATATGAGAGTTCTTGATCCTATCTTGGAAGTCTATAGTCACCTATTATGTGTTATGATCCGTTAACCCCGAAGTGACAATAATCGGGATACTTACCGGTGATGACCGTAGTTTGAGGAGTTCATGTATTCACTATGTGTTAATGCATTGTTCCGGCACTCTATTAAAAGGAGGCCTTAATATCCCTTAGTTTCCGTAAGGACCCCGCTGCCACGGGAGGGTAGGACAAAAGATGTCATGCAAGTTCTTTTCCATAAGCACGTATGACTATATTCGGAATACATACCTACATAACATCGATGAAATGGAGCTAGTTCTGTGTCACCCTAGGTTATGACTGTTACATGATGAACCGCATCCGGCATAATTCTCCATCACCGATCCATTGCCTACGAGCTTTCCATATATTGTTCTTCGCTTATTTACTTTTCCGTTGCTATTGCTATCATCACTACAAAATACCAAAAACATTACTTTTACTACTGTTAGCTTTTGCTACCGTTACCACTACTATCATATTACTTTGCTACTAAATACTTTGCTACAGATACTAAGTTTCCAGGTGTGGTTGAATTGACAACTCAGCTGCTAATACTTGAGAATATTCTTTGGCTCCCCTTGTGCCGAATCAATAAATTTGGGTTGAATACTTTACCCTCGAAAACTGTTGCGATCCCCTATACTTGTGGGTTATCAAGACTATTCACCATTGCTGGGGAGCATAGCTCTATCCTTTGAGTCACTTGGGATTTATATCTGCTTATCAATATGAAGAACTTGAGAGATCCAAAAACCAAGATTTATCCCTCAACTACGAGGGGAGGTAAGGAACTGCCATCTAGCTCCGCACTTGATTCATCTTCTGTTTTGAGTAAGCCTGCGACACCTAAACCTGCTTCTGCTATTCGTTCTGATATGTCGCTTGTTATTGATGATGCCACTTCTGCTATACATGATACTTATGATGAAACTACTTATATGCTTGATACTACTATGCCACTTGGTGAATTTCTTGATGAACAACTTGCTAGGGCTAGAGAGAATGAAATTATTGAATCTGATAATACTAATGAAATTGATGATGATGACTCACCTGTTATTCCTGAGGGTTATGTTTTCAATAAAGAAGCTTCTTTAGCTATTTTAGCTTGCAAAGATAGATACGAACTCAAGAGGTTCTTAGCTAAATGGAATAAGCAATCTCTAAATGCTAGGATGAAACCTGAACCTACTTTTGCTACTTCACCTATCTGTGTTACTGATAAGGATTATGAATTCTCTGTTGATCTTGATATAATTACTTTGGTTGAATTTGATCTTTTTCATGGCTATGAATCTGAAACTGTTGTGGCACATCTTACTAAATTAAATGATATAGCCACCCTGTTCACTACTAATGAGAGAACTCGTTACTTCTATATCCTTAAAATATTTCCGTTCTCATTAAAGGGTGATGCTAAGATATGGTTTAATTCTCTTGATCCTGGTTGTGTGCATAGTCCCCATGATATGATTTATTACTTCTCTGCTAAATATTTCCTTGCTCATAAGGAACAAGTTGCTTTAAGGGATATATATAATTTTGTGCAAATTGAAGAAGAGAGTCTCCCACAAGCTTGGGGGAGGCTTCTCAAGTTACTTAATGCTTTGCCTAATCATCCTCTTAAGAAAAATGAAATACTTGATATCTTTTATAATGGATAAACCGATGCTTCCAGAGATTACCTGGATAGTTGTGCTGGTTCTGTTTTCTGGGAAAGAACACCGGATGAAGCTAAAATTCTATTAAATAATATGTTGACAAATGAAAATAATTGGACACCTCCGGAGCCAATTCCTGAGCCTATTCCTAAACCAACTCCAAAGAAGAGGGGTATTCTATTTCTCAGTCCTGAAGATATGCAAGAGCCAAAGAAATCTATGAAAGAAAAAGGTATTAAAGCCGAAGATGTTAAGAATTTACCTCCTATTGAAGAAATACATGGTCTTAATTTACCGCCTGTTGAAGAAACATATGATCTTAATCCTTTACCTGTTGAAGAAACTCATGGTCTTAATAACCCGACACAGGTAGTAAAGGTAAATTCTATCTATATTTATGATAAATCTGAAATCCCATTTAATAAGTTTGCTAGCCCATGCTTAGATGAGTTTGATAAATTTATGGTTAAGCAAGAAGACTTCAATGCTTATTTTGGTAGACAATTGAAATACAATTCAAATATGCTTGAACACTTGGGTGATTATATGGCTAATGTCAAAGGTGAAATTAAACTTATTAGTAAACATGCTTCTATGGTTACCACTCAAGTAGAACAAGTACTTAAAGCTCAAAATGATTTGCTCAATGAATTGATAGTAAGAATAATGATAATGTTGTTAGAGTTATGACTAGAGGTGGTAGAATGACTCAGGAACCTTTGTATCCTGAAGGCCACCCTAAGAGAATTGTGCAAGATTCTCAGAGAAATAATGTGGATGCACCTAGTCCTTCTAAAAGGAAGAAAAAGAAAAATGATAGGACTTTGCATGCTTCTAGTGAACCTGTTATTGAACCACCTGAGAATCCAAATGATATTTCTATTTCTGATGCTGAAACACAATCTGGTAATGAACCTGAAACTAGTGATAATGCTAATAATAATGTTCATGATGATGCTCAACCTAGTAATGATAATGATATAGAAATTGAACCTACTATTGATCTTGATAACCCACAATCAAAGAATCAACATTATGATAAGAAAGACTTTGTTACTAGGAAACACGGTAAGGAAAGAGAACCATGGGTTCAGAAACCTATGCCTTTTCCTACCAAACCATCCAATAAAAAGGATGATGAGGATTTTGAGTGCTTTGCTGAAATGATTAGACCTATCTTTTTGCGTATGCGATTAACTGATATGTTCAAAATGAATCCTTATGCTAAGTATATGAAAGATATTGTTACAAATAAAAGAAAGATACCGAAAGCTGAAATTTCCACTATGCTTGCTAATTATACTTTTATGGGTGGAATACCAAAGAAACTTGGAGATCCAGGAGTACCCACTATACCATGCTCCATTAAAAGAAACTATGTTAAAACTGCTTTATGTGATCTTGGAGCCGGTGTTAGTGTTATGCCTCTCTCTTTATATCGTAGACTTGATTTGAATAAGTTGACACCTACTGAAATATATTTGCAAATGGCTGATAAATCAATTGCTATACCTGTCGGTATTTGTGCGGATGTGCCTATTGTAGTTGCGAACGTTACTATTTTAACGGACTTTGTTATTCCTGATAATCCCTAGGACGATAGTATGTCTATTATTCTTGGAAGACCCTTTTTGAATACCACAGGGGCTATTATTGATTGCACTAAAGGCAATGTCACTTTTCATGTTAATGGTAATGAGCATACGGTACACTTTCCGAGGAAACAACCTCAAGTTCATAGTATCAACTCTATTGGAAAAATTCCATCGATTATATTTGGAGGTTTTGAATTTCCTCTTCCTACTGTCAAGAAGAAATATGATATTCTTATTATTGGGGATGTGCATATCCCCGTTGAGGTAACATAGTGTTATTTGAAATTTCTCCGGTTCCATGTTATTCGGAATGAGTTCATTAACAAGACTTGATCAACCTTGTTAGTGGATTCCTTTTGATGATCATGAGATGGATGAAACTAGAAGGCACAACCTTTTGTACCTCACTTTTACTTTCTGTTATTTATATTAAATAAAATAAAAATAGTAACAGGTTCACTAGAAGCATGCAAAGTCCTATCATTTTTCTTTTTCTTCCTTTTAGAAGGACTAGGTGCATCCACATTATTTCTCTGAGGATCTTGCACAATTCTCTTAGGGTGGCCTTCAGGATACAAAGGTTCCTGAGTCATTCTACCACCTCTAGTCATAACTCTAACAACATTATCATTATCTTTACTATTCAATTCATTGAGAAAATCATTTTGAGCTTTAAGTACTTGTTCTACTTGAGTGGTAACCATAGAAGCATGTTTACTAATAAGTTTAAGTTCACTTTTAACATTAACCATATAATCACCCAAGTGTTCAAGCATATTTGAATTGTATTTCAATCGTCTACCAAAATAAGCACTAAAGTCTTCTTGCTTAGCCATAAATTTATCAAACTCATCTAAGCACGGGCTAGCAAATTTAGTAAATGGGATTTCAGCTTTATCATATCTATAGAGAGAATTTACCTTTACTACCTGTGTTGGGTTATCATGACTGAGGGAGTCCTGGATTAGGGGGTGTCCGGATAGCCGGACTATACCTTCAGCCAGACTCCTGGACTATGAAGATACAAAATCGAAGACTTCGTCCCGTGTCCGGAAGGGACTTTCCTTGGCGTGGAAGGCAAGCTTGGCAATACGGATATGTAGATCTCCTACCATTGTAACCGACTCTGTGTAACCCTAGCCCTCTCCAGTGTCTACATAAACCGGAGGGTTTTAGTCCGTAGGACGAACAACAATCATACCATAGGCTAGCTTCTAGGGTTTAGCCTCTCTGATCTCGTGGTAGATCTACTCTTGTACTACCCATATCATCAATATTAATCAAGCAGGACGTAGGGTTTTACCTCCATCAAGAGGGCCCCGAACCTGGGTAAAACATCGTGTCCCCTGCCTCCTGTTACCATCCGCCTAGACGCACAGTTCGGGACCCCCTACCCGAGATCCGCCGGTTTTGACACCGACATTGGTGCTTTCATTGAGAGTTCCTCTGTGTCGTCACTTTTAGGCCCGATGGCTTCTCCGATCATTAACAGCGATGCGATCCAGGGTGAGACCTTTCTCCCCGGACAGATCTTCGTATTCAGCGGCCTTGCACTGCGGGCCAATTCGCTTGGCCATCTGGAGCAGATCGAAAGCTACGCCCCTGGCCGTCAGGTCAGATTTGGAAGTTTAAACTACACAGCGGACCTCCGCGGAGAATTGATCTTCGACGGATTCGAGCCGCAGCCGAGCGCGCCGCACTGTCACGATGGGCATGATCTAGCTCTGCCGCCGAACAGTGCCCTGGAGGCCACACCCGCATCAGCTCCGACCCTTAATTCGGAGCCAACTGCGCCAATCGAGGATGGGTGGTTGGACACCGCCTCGGGGGCTGCAATCTCTACGGCGATCGAGCCGAACACCAGCCCTATTCTCTGCGAAGCCCATGAGTCCAAGGAGCTGGACTCCTCTCCAGACTCCGAGCCCTCCGCGCCCCTACCGATCGAACCCGATTGGGCGCCGATCATGGAGTTCACCGCCGCGGACATCTTTTAGCACTCGCCCTTCGGCGATATTCTGAATTCACTAAAGTCTCTCTCTTTAGGAGAACCCTGGCCGGGCTATGGTCAGCAAGGTTGGGATGCGGATGATGAAGAAATTCAAAGCCCACTCACCACCCACTTCGTAGCCACTGTCGATGATTTAACCGACATGCTCGACTTCGACTCCGAAGACATAGAGGGAATGGACGCCGATGCAGGAGACGATCAAGAACCAGCGCCTATAGGGCACTGGAAAGCCACCTCGTCGTATGATATATCATGGTGGACACCCCAAAAGAAGGCAATGACGATGGAACAGTGGAGGATGACCCCTCCAAGAAGCAGCCTAAGTGCCGGCGTCAGCGGCGCCGCTCTAAATCCCGCCAAAGCAAAAACGGTGCTTCTGGCAGGGGAGATAATAACACCCCGGACAGTGCCGAAGACAACCACCTCCAGCAAGATTCAGCATAGGAGGATGGAGAAGCCAGCCCTCATGAGAGAGCGGCAGACAGAGAGGTTGAGGACGATAATTATATGCCTCCCTCCGAAGACAAGGCAAGCCTCGACGATGACGAATTTGTCGCGCCAGAGGATCCCGTCGAACAAGAGCGTTTCAAACGCAGGCTTATGGCCACAGCGAGCAGCCTCAAGAAAAAACAGCAACAGCTTAGAGCTGATCAAGATTTGCTAGCCGACAGATGGACTAAAGTCCTTGCGGCCGAAGAGTATGAACTCGAACGCCCCTCCAAGAGCTACCCAAAGCGCAGGTTGCTACCCCAACTAGAGGAGGAAGCACCTAAACCTACATCACCAGCGCATGATGCGGCCGATCGGCCACCCCGTGGCCGCGACAGAGAAGCCTCTCGGCTCTCCACTCAAGCCGCACCCCGGCGCCGCTCAAAAAATACCAAGGCATGGGAAAATGCGCCAGACCTGCGAGATATATTGTAGGACAAGGCAAGGCAAACAAGATCGATCTACGGATCGCGTGGGCGCCCCACGGCACGAGACGGTAATCGTCACTCCGGATACAGTCAATCCGGCCGGGCCGAACACAGTAGACAAAGCTCATTTGAGCTGCGTCGTGATATAGCCAAATACAGAGGCGCCGCACACCCACTATGCTTCACAGATGAAGTAGTGGATCATCAAATCCCTGAGGGTTTCAAACCCATGAACATCGAATCATATGATGGCACAACAGATCCCACGGTATGGATCGAGGACTATCTCCATCATATCCACATGGCCCGCGGTGATGACCTACACGCCATCAAATACCTCCCACTCAAGCTTAAAGGACCAGCTCGGCATTGGCTTAACAGCTTGCCAGCAGAATCAATTGGTTGTTGGGAGGACCTGGAAACCGCATTCCTCGACAATTTCCAGGGGACTTATGTGCGACCACCAAACGCCGATGACCTTAGCCACATAATTCAGCAGCCAGAGGAATCGGCCAGACAATTCTGGACACGGTTCCTAACCAAGAAAAATCAAATCGTCGACTGTCCGGACGCATAGGCCCTAGCAGCCTTCAAGCATAACATCCGCGACTAGTGGCTTGCACGGCACCTAGGACAGGAAAAGCCGAAATCTATGGAAGCCCTCACGACACTTATGACCCGCTTTTGCGCGGGAGAAGACAGTTGGCTAGCTCGCAGCAATAACATGACCCAGAGCCCTGGTAATTCAGATACCAAGGACAGTAGTGGCAGGTCACGTCGCAACAAGCAAAAGCGCCGCATTAACGGCGACAATGCTGAGGATACGACAGTTAATGCCGAATTCAGAGGCTCTAAACCCGGTCAACAGAAAAAGCCATTCAAAAGAAATACTCCGGGCCCGTCCAGTTTGGACCGAATACTCGACCGCTCATTCCAGATACATGGCACCCTCGAAAAACCAGCCAATCACACCAACAGGGATTGTTGGGTGTTCAAGTAGGCGGGCAAGTTAAATGCCGAAAGCAGAGACAAGGGGCTGCATAGCGATGACGAGGAGGAGCCCTGGCCGCCGAACAACAGTGGACAAAAAGGTTTTCCCCCACAAGTGCGGACAGTGAACATGATATACGCAACCCACGTCCCCAAGAGGGAGCGGAAGCGTGCGCTAAGGGACGTATACGCGATGGCGCCAGTCGCCCCAAAGTTCAACCCATGGTCTTCCTGCCCAATCACTTTTGATCGAAGGGACCACCCCACTAGCACCCGTCATGGCAGATTCACCGCATTGGTTCTAGACCCAATTATTGACGGATTTCACCTCGCTAGAGTCCTTATGGATGGCGGCAGCAGCCTGAACCTGCTTTACCAGGATACAGTGCGGAAAATGGGCATCGATCCCTCAAGGATTAAACCCACTAAAACAACCTTTAAAGGCGTCATACCAGGTGTAGAGGCCAACTGTACATGCTCAGTTACACTTGAAGCGGTCTTCGGATCTCCGGATAATTTCCGAAGCGAGGAGTTAATCTTCGACATAGTCCCGTTCTGCAGTGGCTATCACGCACTGCTCGGGCGAACCGCATTTGCCAAGTTCAATGCGGTGCCGCACTACGCATACCTCAAGCTCAAGATGCCAGGCCCTCGAGGAGTCATCACGGTCAATGGAAACACCGAACGCTCTCTACGAACGGAGGAGCATACGGTGACTATCGCAGCGGAAGTACAAAGCAGCCTCTAAAGGCAATTCTCCAGTCCGGCCATTAAACGTCTGGACACCGTCAAGCGCGCCCAGAGTAACCTACAACAAGACCGCCGGGCACGTTCCGAGCAAGTGTAGCAATGCGGCCCCAACCCCAGCCCTCCCGAACTTGCGAAACCAGTGTTGCGCGTACATAACTACGCTCTGGAAATACCATGGGCAAAAGGGGAGGGGCACCATCACGGCACGCCCGAAACGCGGCTTAAACCGCACTAGGGGCTGCCGATTTCTTAATTTTCTCTTATTTTCAGGACTCCATTCTTTGGAAGGCTTGTCCAGCAGTACAATTGCCGCACAAACGATACAACCAAGGAAGCAGAAAACTACGCCGCACTATGGAACTCTAAGGTGGTCTCTATAACGAGCAGTATACCTGTTTCACATAACATTCCGCAGCTTGCCCCTGGAAAGGACATGTTAAATAGTCCCATCTTTTGCTTATTGCAGTATTTGTATCGTTCTGCTTTGATCGCAGCTTTTTTAAATAAACAATGCATAGCTTCCGTCTATTATTGCATTACTTTTTTTTACGAATATATGTTCATTAATGACATGTTGCACCCGTACACTTTGGTACGGCCAATACGCCAGGGGCTTAAGTACCCCACAATACGGTGTGAGAAGTCCGAACACTTTCACAAGTGCGGCACCCCGAACTTATAGCATTATATGCATCGGCTCCGAATCATGTCTTGGGTCAATAGTTGGGTTTTCCCGGCTCCTATGTTTTGGTACCTTATGTTCCGTTATATCGGCTAAGGTAGCACTAGGAGAACTGCTGCGATTGTGCCCCAGTTGAGCTGGGCTAAGCACCTCAATAGAGAAAGCTAAAACTGACCGTCATGATGAGGCGAGAGCTGGTCGCTGTTCGAGAGGTTTTCGAGTCCCTAAAGACTTATGCCGCTTAGAGCGAGGAGTCGGCTTTGTTCGGCCTAGGCGTGGATAGCACCCCGAACTCGGTCTTCCGAACACCAGGGGCTTCGCCGAAATTTAAAATTATAGAATTCTATGGCTAAGTGAGAGTGTTCAAGCATTATAGTCCGATTGCCTTGTTCATTGTGTTGAGCGCCTCCCTCGAAGGACCCAAGAATGGGAAAAAGAGCGCTCATGTTTATCCCGAACACCCCAGCACTCGTGCCATGGGGGCAGAAGCCGACGACTCGCCATCTCTCAAATTTGATAAACGGACGCACGGAAGGTAATATTTTAAATTCAAAAAGCATTGCTTAGCGCACATGAACAAGTTTTCAGCACACAGGACAAAATGAGCGAGTTCATGGAAAAATTACATCCATGGAACATTCATCCACCACAAGGCAGGCACCCTTCAAAACGCCCTCATAATACATCTCGGGCTTGCGATGCTCCTTGCCCGGCGGTGGCCCGTCCTTCACAAGCTTCTCAGCATCCAGCTTGCCCCAGTGCACCTTCGCACGGGAAAGCGCCCTACGGGCACCCTCGATGCATACGGAGCACTTGATGACTTCGAGCCTTGGACAGGCCTCCACCAGCCGCCTCACCAGCCCGAAGTAGCTCCCAGGCATGGCCTCTCCAGGCCACAGCCAGACTATGAGGCCCTTCATGGCCTGTTCGGCCACCTTATGGAGCTCGACCAGCTTTTTCAGCTGGTCGCTTAAGGGCACCGGGTGTTCGGCCTCAGCAAACTGAGACCAGAACACCTTCTCCGTCGAGCTCCCCTCCTCGGCTCGGTAGAAGGCGGCGGCATCCGACACGCTACGGGGCAAGTATGCGAATGCTCCTGGAGAGCTCCGGATTCGGGTAAGTAACAAGTAATTCACTTTTACGTGCTTGCTTTTCATAAAGAATGCCTTACCCGCCGCTATCTTTTTTATTGCCTCAACCTCCTGGAGGGCCTTCTGGGCTTCGGCCTTGGCAGACTTGGCATCTTCAATGGCCGCCGCGAGCTCAGACTCTCGCGTCTTCGAGTCAAGCTCCAAACTCTCATGTTTTTTCATGAGAGCCTGGAGCTCTTGCGGCACCTCGCCAACTTGCGTCTCATGCTTCTCCCGCTCGGTGCGCTCCGTGGCCGCCCTCTTCTCGGCCTCGGACAGCGCTTGCTTAAGGGTCGCCACCTCAGTTATGGCCCCTACAATAGCCGCATTAATCCTGTCACTTTTTGCAATTGCACCTTTCACATATTTCAATAAGGTATTTCTTACCTTCCGTCTCCTCGAGTTGCCTCTTGGCATGGCCGAGCTCGTTCTTGGACCGCTCGAGGTTCTGCTTCAACGTGCCCACCTCCGCAGTCAGTGTGGCGGATGCTAGCAGCGAAGACTGCATACGCATATTGACTTACTTTTGTTAGACTCCTGCGAACGTTATTAGATCCTCTATTTGGCTTTTCTTTCCGAATGCCGAACAGAGCATCAGGGGCTACTGTCTATGCGGTAATATTTTTACATATTATTTACTTACCTCGAAGCCTGTTAGAAGGCTGGCACAGGCTTCAGTCAATCCGCTCTTGGTGGACTAAACCTTCTGGATCACCGCACTCATAATAGTGCGGTGCTCCTTGTCGATGGAGGTCCGTTAAGCACCTCCAGCAAATTGTCCGGTGCCCCCGGTTGTACGGAGGTCACCGGCTCAGTAGGCTTGCTCCTCTTGGAAGGAGGCTGCCTACCGGAGTCCGGAACCGTTGAAGGTTCCGGCGCGGTGTCCGGCTCAAAGCTGGACTTGGAACCCTTAGGGGTTCTATCCCCTTCACGCCTGGAGTCCGGGAGGTCGCCTTGCGGCGCCTCCAGGACCACCTCCTCCTGGCTCGGAACCTGTTGGGACGCTGCCTCGGCGTCGTCCGTAGGATGGGAGGAGGTAGCCGTCGGAAGCGAATTCACATCAGACAAATCCAGGGAACCGCTCGACGACACGTCAAGCCGGTCTTTGGGTGGACTGCATAAACATGTTCAACATAAGGAAAAGCTGTGCAATGGGGGAATACTATGAATCACTCTGGTATCCGAATACTTACGATATCGCCAGGGGCTTGGCCCTGTGCGGCCACTCCTCTTCGCCGTCGTCGGCGTTGGTGGAGTAGTCCGGAGGAGGGGTCTTCCCCTTCTTGGACCCTTCGGCCTCCCCAGTTGGGGCGGCCTTCCTTTTCTTCCCTCCCCTCGCTGGAGGGGGAGAGGTCTCTTCTTCCTCCTCCTCGTCTTCATGGGAGGAGTGCGCCTTGGAGTCGTCGGATGATGAATCCGACACCTCCTAGCGCCGGGCACTCTTTCGAGTCCCCATGGCCTTCTTCTTGGCCTTCTTCTCCGGCACCACATAGGGTGCCGGAACCAGCAGCTTCGCCAAACGAGCGTCCGCTGGGCCTTCGGGCAAAAGAGCCGGACAGTTGATCTGTCCGGATGTCTCCTGCCAATCCTGTCAAAGGTAAGAGAGCTTAGATCCCGCATGGAGTCAAACTATGAAAAACTAAATACCCTATAAAAGGTAAAAACAGCTTACCGCGCGAGAGTGATGCTGCGTGCTGAATCCGCGATCCTCGATAGCGGATGTGGGGGCCTCGGCACCCTTGAAAAGCACCTTCCAGGCATCTTCGTACGTCGTGTCGAAGAGCCTGCTCAGAGTTCGGTGCCTCGCCGGGTCGAACTCCCACAGTTTGAAGGCCCGTTGTTGACACGGGAGGATCTGGCGGATGAGCATAACCTGGACTACGTTGACGAGTTTGAGCTTCTTGTCCACCAGGGTTTGGACGCATGTTTGGAGTCCGGTCAGGTCTCCTTTTTTACCCCACGACAGGCCCGTCTCTTTCCAGGAGGCGAGCCGCGTAGGGGGTCCGGATCGAAACTCGGGGGCTGCGACCCATTCAGGGTCGCGCGGCTCGGTGATGTAAAACCACCCCGATTGCCACCCCTTTAGGGACTCCATGAAGGAGCCCTCGAGCCATAGGATGTTGGGCATCTTGCCCACCATGGCGCCTCCGCACTCCGCTTGGGTGCGCACCACCTTCGGCTTGACATTGAAAGTCTTGAGCCATAGGCCAAAATGGGGGCGGATGCGGAAGAAAGCCTCGCACACGATGATGAACGCCGAGATGTTGAGGACAAAGTTTGGGGCCAGATCGTGGAAATCCAGGCCGTAGTAGAACATGAGCCCCCGGACAAATGGGTGGAGAGGGAAGCCCAGTCCACGGAGGAAATGAGGGAGGAACACCACCCTCTCATGGGGCCTAGGGGTGGGGATGAGCTGCCCCTCTTCGGGAAGCCGGTGCGCAATGTCGTTAGACAAGTATTCGGCCTTCCTCAGTCTTTTGATGTGTCCCTCCGTGACGGAGGAGACCATCCACTTGCCTCCCGCTCCGGATATGGCTGGGGAAGCTTGAGGGGGGGTGTGTGGACTTGGGCGCTGGAGCTCGAGTGCGCGGAAATGGATAGGCAAAGGAGGAAGAAGGCGTGGATGAAAAGGTGGATCCTTATCCCCTTAAATGGGTGGGCGCGACTATGCGTCCCCACCAGCCTGGTAAAACTCGCTTATCTCCCAAGCGCCGTAATCAATGGCACGGTTGGGTTACCCACGCCCGTATTGATGAGAATCCCGGAATAAGGGGACACGATCTCTGCTTTGACAAGACGTGCCAAGGAAAACGCCTCGCTAAACGCGCTGAGGTAGAACAGTAAAATGATTCAAATAAAGACTTGGTCGTGGTGTGATGTCACGCTACAGAATACGTCAGCAGATTAGATTTGTGTAAATATTATTCTCTCAATGGCAATATGTGGAAACTTATTTTGCAGAGCCGGACACTACCTTTGTGTTTAAAATCTTCTATGAAGTACTTGGAGGAGGAACCCGCCTTGCAATGCCGAAGACAATCTGCGCGCCGGACTTGTCGTCATTGAAGCCTGGTTCAGGGGCTACTGAGGGAGCCCTGGATTAGGGGGTGTCCGGATAGCCGGACTATACCTTCGGCCGGACTCCTGGACTATGAAGATACAAGATCGAAGACTTCGTCTCGTGTCCGGAAGGGACTTTCCTTGGCGTGGAAGGCAAGCTTGGCGATACGGATATGTAGATCTCCTACCATTGTAACCGACTCTGTGTATCCCTAGCCCTCTCCGATGTCTATATAAACCGGAGGGTTTTAGTCCGTAGGACGAACAACAATCATACCATAGGCTAGCTTCTAGGGTTTAGCCTCTCTGATCTCGTGGTAGATCTACTCTTGTACTACCCATATCATCAATATTAATCAAGCAGGACGTATGGTTTTACCTCCATCAAGAGGGCCCGAACCTGGGTAAAACATAGTGTCCCCTGCCTCCTGTTACCATCCGCCTAGACTATATGTTTAGGATTAAGATCCGCCGGTTTTGACACCGACAATGACCATGAGTTTCTTCAATAGGTAAAGGATTAAGATTATATGTTTCTTCAACATGCGGTGAATTAAGACCATGCATTTCTTCAATAGGAGGTAAATTCTTAACATCTTCAGCTTTAACACCTTTTTCTTTCATAGATTGCTTTGCCTCTTGCATATCTTCAGGACTGAGAAATAGAATACCCCTCTTCTTCGGAGTTGGTTTAGGAATAGGCTCGGGAATTGGCTCCGGAGGTGTCCAATTATTTTCATTTGACAACATATTATTCAATAGAATTCCAGCTTCATCCGGTGTTCTTTCCCTGAAAACAAAACCATCACAACTATCCAGGTAATCTCTGGAGGCATCGGTTAGTCCATTATAAAAGATATCAAGTATTTCATTTTTCTTAAGAGGATGATCAGGCAAAGCATTATGTAATTGGAGAAGCCTCCCCCAAGCTTGTGGGAGACTCTCTTCTTCAATTTGCACAAAATTATATATATATATATATATATATCCCTTAAAGCAGCTTGTTTCTTATGAGCAGGGAAATATTTAGCAGAGAAGTAATAAATCATATCCTGGGGACTACGCACACAACCAGGATCAAGAGAATTAAACCATATCTTAGCATCACCCTTTAATGAGAACGAAAATATTTTAAGGATATAAAAGTAACAAGTTCTCTCATCTTTAGTGAACAGGGTGGCTATATCATTCAATTTAGTAAGATGTGCCACAACAGTTTCAGATTCATAACCATGAAAAGGATCAGATTCAACCAAAGTAATTATATCAAGATCAACAGAGAATTCATAATCCTTATCAGTAACAAAGATAGGTGAAGTAGCAAAAGCAGGGTCAGATTTCATTCTAGCATTTAGAGATTGCTTACTCCGTTTAGCTAATAACCTTTTGAGTTCATTTCTATTTTTGCAAGCTAAAATATCTAAAGAAGCTTCTTGATCAAAAACATAACCCTTAGGAATAACAAGTGGTTCTTCATCATCACTTTCATCAGTATCATCAGATTCAATATTTTCAATTTCTCTAGCCCTAGCAAGTTGTTCATCAAGAAAGTCACTAAGTGGCACAGTAGTATCAGGCATAGAGGTAGTTTCATCATAAGTATCATGCATAGCAGAAGTGGCATCATCAATAACATGCGACATATCAGAACGAATAGCAGAAGCAGGTGTAGGTGTCGCAAACTTACTCATAACAGAAGGTGAATCAAGTGCAGAGCTAGATGGCAGTTCCTTACCTCCCCTCATAGTTGAGGGATAGATCTTGGTTTTTGGATCTCTCAAGTTCTTCATAATGATAAGCAGATATATATATATCCCAAGTGACTCAAAGAATAGAGCTATGCTCCCCGAAAACGGCGCCAGAAAATAGTCTTGATAAGCCACAAGTATAGGGGATCGCAACAGTTTTCGAGGGTAGAGTATTCAACCCAAATTTATTGATTCAACAAAAGGGGAGCCAAAGAATATTCTCAAGTATTAGCAGCTGAGTTGTCAATTCAACCACACCTGGAAACTTAGTATCTGTAGTAAAGTATTTAGTAGCAAAGTAATATGATAGTGGTGGTAATGGTAGCAGAAGGTAACCGTAGTAAAAGTAATGTTTTTGGTATTTTGTAGTGATGATAGCAATAGCAACAGAAAAGTAAATAAGCGAAGAACAATATATGAAAAGCTCGTAGGCAATGGATCGGTGATGGAGAATTATGCCGGATGTGGTTCATCATGTAACAGTCATAACCTAGGGTGACACAGAAATAGCTCCAGTTCATTGATACAATGTAGGCATGTATTCCGAATATAGTCATGCGTGCTTATGGAAAAGAATTTGCATGACATCTTTTGTCCTACCCTCCCGTGGCAGCGGGGTACTTACGGAAACTAAGGGATATTAAGGCCTCCTTTTAATATAGAACCATAACAAAGCATTAACACATAGTGAATACATGAACTCCTCAAACTACGGTCATCACCGGTAAGTATCCCGATTGTCACTTCGGGGTTAATGGATCATAACACATAATAGGTGACTATAGACTTGCAAGATAGGATCAAGAACACTCATATATTGATGAAAACATAATAGGTTCAGATCTGAAATCATGGCACTCGGGCCCTAGTGACAAGCATTATGCATAGCAAAGTCATAGCAACATCAATCTCAGAACATAGTGGACACTAGGGATCAAACCCTAACAAAACTAACTCCATTACATGATAGATCTCATCCAACCCATCACCGCCTAGCAAGCCTATGATGGAATTACTCACGCACGGCGGTGAGCATCATGAAATTGGTGATGGAGGATGGTTGATGATGATGATGGCGATGGATTCCCCTCTCCGGTGCCCCGAACGGACTCCAGATCAGCCCTCCCGAGAGGTTTTAGGGCTTGGCGGCGGCTCCGTATCATAAAACGTGATGATTTCTTCTCTCTGATCTTTTTCTCCCCGAAACTCAATATATGGAGTTGGAGTTCGAGTCGGAGAGTCAACAGGGGGCCCACGAGGTAGGGGGCGCGCCTTAGGGGGGCAGGCGCGCCTTAGGGGGGCAGGCGCGCCCCCACCCTCATGGAGAGGTGGTGGGCCCCCTGGCCTTCATCTTTTGCAGGTATTTTTCTTATTTTATGAAAAGTGGCTTTCTGAAGTTTCACGTCATTCCGAGAACGTTTGCTCCTGCACATAAATAACACCATGGTAATTCTGCTGAAAACAGCGTCAGTCCGGGTTAGTTCCATTCAAATCATGCAAGTTAGAGTCCAAAACAAGGGCAAAAGTGTTTGGAAAAGTAGATGCATTGGAGACGTATCAAGAACCATAACAAAGCATTAACAAATAATGAATACATGAACTCCTCAAACTACGGTCATCACCGGGAGTGTCTCGGATATTTTCACTCCGGGGTTGCCGGATCATAACACGTACTAGGTGACTATGACTTGCAAGATCGGATCTAGTACATGGATATAATGGTGATAACATAAACGGTTCATATCTAAAATCATGGCACCCGGGCCCAAAGTGACAAGCATTAAGCATGTCAAAGTCATAGCAACATCAATAAAAGAACATAGTGGATACTAGGCATCAAGCCCTAACAAAACTAACTCGATTACATGATAAATCTCATTGAACTCCTCACCGACCAGCGAGCCTACGGAGGAATTACTCACTCCCGGTGGGGAGCATCATGGAATTGGCGATGGAGAAGGGTTGGTGATGATGAAGAACGAAGATCCCCCTCTCCGGAGCCCCAAACAAACTCCAGATCTGCCCTCCCGAGGAAGAACAAGGCTTGGCGGCGGCTCCGTCTCGTGGATCATGATAATTCTTTTTCCCCTGATTTTTTCTGGAAAAATAGGATTTTATAGGGTTGGTTTCAGGGTCTGCAGGGGCACCAGGTGGGGACAACCCACCTGGGCGCGCCTCGTGAGGGGGGCGCACCCTGGTGGGTTGTGCCCACCCAGGAGCCCCCCTTCGGTAGGTCTTGGCTCCAGAAATTCTTATATATTATATAAAAAATTCCCCGCAAAGTTTCATTCCATCCCGAGAATTTTTATTTCTGCATAAAAAACAACACCATGGTAGTTCTACTGAAAACAGCGTCAATCCGAGGTTAGTTTCATTCAAATCATGCAAATTAGTGTCCAAAACAAGAGGAAAAGCATTAGAAAAAGTAGATACGTTGGAGACGTATCAACTCCCCAAGCTTAAACCTTTGCTTGTCCTTAAGACATTCAGTTGATAAACTGAAAGTGAAAAAGAAAAACTTTTACGAACTCTTTTGATCTTGTTTGCATAAATAAGCTTAAACAGCACCCAGGTTTTCATCCAACATTATAACTAACCATGTCGATAATAACTCTTGAAGATTTTATTAACTCATATCAATGACATAATCAGCTAGCGAGCAATAATAAGACATCTCAAACGGCAACACATTGTCAAAACAACCATGATATAATATGACAATAATGGTATCTCGCTAGCCCTATCTAAGACCGCAAAACATAAATGCGGAGCACCTCCAAAGTCCGAGTAGCGACTAAACATTGTAATTCATGGTAGAAAAGATCCAGTCATGATGCACCCAACATTAGCTACACAGAATTCATAAGTCATGACAGCTGTGCTCTCAGGTTCTAGCGCTTGTTTTAGAAGGTGATGACACAACATAAAATTAAATAGATAGTCCCTTTGCAGAGGTGCCAGAGCTCAGGTTTTTAAAATGGAGATAAATGATATTTTGAGACATGCACCCTTCTCATTTACTTCACGACTATCAGTTATCAATATCTCCCATGTTAAACAAGTTAGTGGCAGTTCCCAAGCAATAAAAAGTAAAGGTTTTGACTCCGGTTTGGGACTGGGCATCCCTATTACCACCCTTTTCTCATGCGATGGCGAGTGAATAAGCACTCGACCTGAGAATAACCCGCTTAGCATGGAAGATACCGAATACCTCCTATCGTTCCATGAACGATTCAGGCACACAAAATGGATATATTTTTTAGAAGTTTTTGGAGGTGGCACATGCAAATTTACTTAGGACGGGAGGGTAATACCGCATATAGGTAGGTATGGTGGACTCATCTGGAATAACTTTGGGTTCAAGGTTTTTGATGTACAAGCAGAATCCCCACTTAGTATAGACGAAGGCTAGCAATTAGATTGAGAAGCGTCCAGCTAGACAACAACAACGATCATGATCATGCATTATGCATAAGTAACATTGGACACTAGCATGAGTAGGATATGAACACCATGAACATAAATATCATAGAGGCTATGTTGGTTTTGATTCAACTACATGCATGAACATGTGCCAAGTCAAGCCACTCGAACATTCAGAGGAGGATACCATATCATCATACTACATCACAGTCATTTTAACGCAATGTTGATATCCAAGATAAATCATTATCCACGCCCAGCTACTTATGCATGGCATGAGAAACTATAATCTCTAATTGTCATTGCAAACATGTTTAATCATAATGGGTTGAATCATGGATACTAGGTTAAACATATTTACACAAACAGAACAAGTCTAGTTCATACCAATTTCTCTCTGGCACGGCCAGTTCATCGAATATCGTCATTATTGCCTTTCACTTGCATGACCGAACGATGTGAAAATAATAATAGTGCAAGAGTGCCATAGACTAAGCTGGAATATGAAAACATTTTATTCAACAGGAGAAGACAAGGTAAAATTGGCTCTTTATTAGTTCAAAAATTATTCATATGAGAGCCACTCAACATTTTCATCGTGGTCTTCTCCTTGGTGAAGCTCAAATAAAAGAAAAGAAATTCAGAGAAACACACACTGAAATATTTTTGGAGTTTTTGGTTTTCTTGAAAAAAAAATAAAAGGGAAAAGCAAAGGGGGAAAAACTATTTACACAGGAAAGCTCCCAACAAGCAAAAGAAGAACAAGGAAATCTTTTGGGGTTTTCTTTTTAATACTACAACTAAGCATGCATGGAAAATAAACTTGCTACAACTAAATTTTTTGTTTTTTTCTAAAAAAATTCAAACACACAAGAAGAAAGCAAGAAAAATAAAATTTAAACATGGATGATACAATGAAACAGTGTGAACACCGACTAGATGAATAAGTGAACATGAATGTAATGTCGGTGAGAAACACGTACTCCCCCAAGCTTAGGCTTTTGGCCTAACTTGGTAGTCGATCAGTAATCCGGATAGTAGTTGGGGTACTGAGGAGCGGGCATCCACCGATCCCACTGCGGAGGCTCCTCCTCTGCTTTTGCAGCAGCCTGAGCGTTTCGGTAGGCGATGATGTCTGCATGCATGATCTTATATCCACCCCTGGAAACAGAATCAAACAAGGCACGGGCAGGCAACAGAATAATATCACGGGTTTCAACACTGAAGACCAGGTTATAAGGAATAGGAATGTCAAGATAATCATGTGCAAGAAAATGATGGTGTTCCATGGCTGCATGGTCTAGATAAACCTTGGTCAGAGGGTAATCGTGAGGGTGTATCCCAACATTAAAGTGGGCCGCCAAGCGAGTAGCATAAATCCCACGATAGATTTTACCCAAAGATTTATTAAGATGGAGGTGACGAGCCACAATAGCTCCCATGATATAAGTGTTCTCGCCTTCTAATGCACGAGCAAAACAGCAAGGTCTAGTGAGCTGAGCGCTCCCACCTTCTCCCTAGCAAGAAAGAATTTTGCAATGAAAAGTGCAAAGTAATGAACAGCAAGAAAATGCAAGCCAGCGGCAGTGGTAGCTGACACCCCTCTCTCATCTCCCATGGTCAAAGTGCGACAAAATGCCTCAAACCTAGCCGGCCTAGGCTCGGACAAGCTCCCATCAGAAGGGATCATGCATATGTTGCAAAATTCAGTAAGTGGTATCTGATGGTTTTCAGCATATAAATCAAAGCTAACTTCAGGACGATTATTCCTAGGTAGGAAAGTAAAGCTCTACACAAAAATGTTTGTGAGTATTTGGTGTTGTTCACACACATCTCCAATGAAGTCGGTGAGGCTGGCATTCGCAACATATTGCATGAACTCCTGAAGGATTCCAGCCTCTTCCGGGAACGGGGTGTGCGGCCATTCACACGGCCGTACCTCCTCCAACCTCCGAGGATGGAGATCACTATCAGATGACTCCCCAATAACACCCTTGGAGTTCTTCTTGGAGCCAAACTTTCTAAAGATATTCATGAATTTCCTATGAACAAAATTGTGAAATTTATTAGCCCACAAAAAAATTTCAACAAAACTTCACAAAAATGATACCAACTACTCATAGGGATACATAGATGAAGGAAATATGCCCTAGAGGCAATAATAAAGTTATTATTTATTTCCTTATATCATGATAAATGTTTATTATTCATGCTAGAATTATATTAACTGGAAACATAATACATGTGTTAATACATAGACAAACAGTATGTCACTAGTATGCCTCTACTTGACTAGCTCGTTGAATCAAAGATGGTTAAGTTTCCTAGCCATAAACATGAGTTGTCATTTGGTTAACGGGATCACATCATTAGAGAATGATGTGATTGACTTGACCCATTCCGTTAGCATAGCACTTGATCGTTTAGTTTGTTGCTATTACTTTCTTCATGACTTATACATGTTCCTATGACTATGAGATTATGCAACTCCCGTTTACCGGAGGAACACTTTGTGTGCTACCAAACGTCACAACGTAACTGGATTATTATAAAGGTGCTCTACAGGTGTCTTCGAAGGTACTTGTTGGGTTGGCGTATTTCGAGACTAGGATTTGTCACTCCGATTGTCGGAGAGGTATCTCTGGGCCCACTCGGTAATGCACATCACTATAAGCCTTGCAAGCATTGCAACTAATGAGTTAGTTGCGGGATGATGTGTTACGGAGCGAGTAAAGAGATTTGCCGGTAACGAGATTGAACTAGGTATTGAGATACTGACGATCGAATCTCGGGCAAGTAACATACCGATTACAAAGGGAACAACGTATGTTGTTATGCGGTTTGACCGATAAAGATCTTCGTAGAATATGTAGGAGCCAATATGAGCATCCAGGTTCCGCTATTGGTTATTGACTGGAGACGTGTCTCGGTCCTGTCTACATAGTTCTCGAACCCATAGGGTCCGCACGCTTAAAGTTCGATGACGGTTGTATTATGAGTTTATGTGTTTTGATGTACCGAAGGAGTTCAGAGTCCCTGATGAGATCGGGGACATGACGAGGAGTCTCGAAATGTTCGAGACGTAAAGATCGATATATTGGACGACTATATTCGGACATCGGAAAGGTTCCGAGTGATTCAGGTATTTTTGGGAGTACCGGGGAGTTACGGGAATTCGTATTGGGCCTTAATGGGCCATACGGGAAAGGAGATAAAGGCCTCAAAGGGTGGCCGCACCCCTCCCCATGGGCTGGTCCGAATTGGACTAGGGATGGGGGCGCACCCTTCCTTCCTTCTCCTTTTCCCTTCCCTTTTCCTTCCCTCCTACTCCTACTACTTGGAAGGGCTCCTAATTCTACTAGGAAAGGGGGAATCCTACTCCCGGTGGGAGTAGGACTCCCCTAGGGCGCGCCATAGAGAGGGCCGGCCCTCCCCCTCCTCCACTCCTTTATATACAGGGGCAGGGGCACCCCAAAGACACAACAATTGATCTCTTAGCCGTGTGCGGTGCCCCCCTCCACCATAATCCACCTCGGTCATATCGTAGCGGTGCTTAGGCGAAGCCCTGAGTCGGTAGAACATCATCATCGTCCCCATGCCGTCGTGCTGACGGAACTCTCCCTCAAAGCTTGGCTGGATCGGAGTTCGAGAGACGTCGTCGAGTTGAACGTGTGCAGAACTCGGAGGTGTCGTGCGTTCGGTACTTGATCGGTTGGATCGTGAAGACGTACGACTACATCAACCGCGTTGTGCTAACGCTTCCGCTTTCGGTCTATGAGGGTACATGGACACACTCTCCCGTCTCGTTGCTATGCATCACCATGATCTTGCGTGTGCGTAGGAAAATTTTGAAATTACTATGTTCCCCAACAGTGGCATCCGAGCCAGGTTTTATGCGTTGATGTAATATGCACGAGTAGAACACAAGTGAGTTGTGGGCGATATAAGTCATACTGCTTACCAGCATGTCATACTTTGGTTCGGCGGTATTGTTGGATGAAGCGGCCCGGACCGACATTACGCGTACGCTTACGCGAGACTGGTTTTACCGCCGTGCTATGCACACAGGTGACTAGCGGGTGTCAGTTTCTCCAACTTTAGTTGAACCGAGTGTGGCTACGCCCGGTCCTTGAGAAGGTTAAAACAACACTAACTTGACAAACTATCGTTGTGGTTTTGATGCGTAGGTAAGAACGGTTCTTGCTCAACCCGTAGTAGCCACGTAAAACTTGCAACAACAAAGTAGAGGACGTCTAACTTGTTTTTGTAGGGCATGTTGTGATGTGGTATGGTCAAGACATGATGAGATATAAGTTGTTGTATAAGATGATCATATTTTGTTGAAGTTATCGGCAACTGGCAGAAGCCTTGTGGTTGTTTCTTTATTGCATAAGATGCAAGAGCCAAATAATTGCTTTACTTTATCGCTATGCGATAGCAATAGTTGCAAGAGCAATAGTTGGCGAGACGACCATGTGACGACACATTGATATAGATCAAGATGATGGAGATCATGGTGTCATGCCGGTGACGATGGAAATCATGACGATGCTGTGGAGATGGAAATCATGATGATGGCCATATCATGTCACATATTTTGATTGCATGTGATGTTTATCTTTTATACATCTTATTTTGCTTAGTTCGGCGGTAGCATTATAAGATGATCTCTCACTAAATTTCAAGATAAAAGTGTTCTCCCTAAGTATGCACCGTTGCCAAAGTTCGTCGTGCCCAGACACCACGTGATGATCGGGTGTGATAAGCTCTACGTCCATCTACAACGGGTGCAAGCCAGTTTTGCACACGCAGAATACTCAGGTTAAACTTGACGAGCCTAGCATATGCAGATATGGCCTCGGAACACTGAGACCGAAAGGTCGAGCGTGAATCATATAGTAGATATGATCAACATAATGATGTTCACCATTGAAAGCTACTCCATTTCACGTGATGATCGGTTATGGTTTAGTTTATTTGGATCACGTGATCACTTATATGATTAGAGGGATGTCTATCTAAGTGGGAGTTCTTAAGTAATATGATTAATTGAACTTTAATTTATCATGAACTTAGTCCTAGTAGTATTAGCATATCTATGTTGTAGATCAATAGCTCGCGATGTTGCTCCCCGTTTAATTTTTATATGTTCCTAGAGAAAACTAAGTTGAAAAATGTTAGTAGCAATGATGCGGATTGGATCCGTGATCTAAGGATTATCCTCATTTCTGCACAGAAGAATTATGTCCTTGATGCACCGCTAGGTGACAGACCTCTTGCAGGAGCAGATGCAGACGTTCTAAACGTTTGGCTAGCTCAATATGATGACTACTTGATAGTTTAGTGCACCATGCTTAACGGCTTAGAATCGGGACTTCAAAGACGTTTTGAACGTCATGGAACATATGAGATGTTCCAGGAGTTGAAGTTAATATTTCAAGCAAATACCTGAGTTGAGAGATATGAAGTCTCCAACAAGTTCTATAGCTAAAAGATGGAGGAGAATAGCTCAAGCAGTGAGCATGTGCTCAGATTGTCTGGGTACTACAATCGCTTGAATCAAGTGGGAGTTAATCTTCCAGATAAAATAGTGATTGACAGAATTCTCTAGTCACCATCACCAAGTTAGTAGAACTTCGTGATGAACTATAATATGCAAGGGATAACGGAAACGATTCCCAAGCTCTTCGTGATGCTGAAATCGACGAAGGTAGAAATCAAGAAAAGCATCAAGTGTTGATGGTAAACAAAACCACTAGTTTCAAGTAAAGGGACAAACGGAAGAAAGGGGAACTTCAAGAAGAATGGAAAGCAAGTTGCTGCTCAAGTGAAAACCCCAAGTCTGGACCTAAGCCTGAAACTAAGTGCTTCTACTGCAAAGGGACTGGTCACTGGAAGCGGAACTACCCCAAGTAATTGGCGGATAAGAAGGATGGCAAAGTGAACATAGGTATATTTGATATACATGTTATTGATGTGTACTTTACTAGTGTTTATAGAAACCCCTCAGTATTTGATACTAGTTCAGTTGCTAAGAATAGTAACTCGAAACGGAAGTTGCAGAATGAACAGAGACTAGTTAAGGGTGAAGTGACGATGTGTATTGGAAGTGGTTACAAGATTGATATGATCATCATCGCACACTCCCTATACTTTCGGGATTAGTGTTGAACCTAAAATAAATGTTATTTAGTGTTTGCATTGAGCATGAATATGATTGGATCATGTTTATTGCAATACGGTTATTCATGTAAACTAGAGAATAATTGTTGTTCTGTTTACATGAATAAAACCTTCTATGGTCATACACCCAATGAAAATAGTTTGTTGGATCTCGATCGTAGTGATACACATATTCATAATATTGAAGTCAAAAGATGCAAAGTTAATAATGATAGTGCAACTTATTTGTGGCACTACCGTTCAGGTCATATTGGTGTAAAGCGCATGAAGAAACTCCATGCTGATGGGATTTTGGAATCACTTGATGCTTGCGAACCATGCCTCATGGGAAAGATGACTAAAAATCCGTTCTCCGGAACAATGGAGCGAGCAATTGACTTATTGGAAATAATACATACTGATGTATGTGGTCCGATGAGTGTTGAGGCTCGCGGCGGATATCATTATTTTCTGACCTTCACAGATGATTTGAGCAGATATGGGTATATCTACTTGATGAAACACAAGTTTGAAACATTTGAAAAGTTCAAAGTATTTCAGAGTAAAGTGGAGAATCATCGTAATAAGAAAATAAAAGTTTCTACGATATGATCGCAGAAGTAAAATATTTGAGTTAACGAGTTTGGCCTTCAGTTAAAACAATGTGAAATAGTTTCACTAATCATGCCACCTAGAACACCACAGTGTAATGGTGTGTCCGAACGTCATAACCATACTTTATTAGATATAGTGCGATCTATGATGTCTCTTACCGATCTACCACTATTGTTTTGGGGTTATGCATTAGAGACAGCTGCATTCATGGTAAATAGGGCACCATCTAAATCCGTTGAGATGACACCATATGAACTATGGTTTGGCAAGAAACCTAAGCTGTCGTTTCTTAAATTTTGAGGTTGCAATGCTTATGTGAAAAAGTTTCAACCTGATAAGCTCAAACCCAAATCGGAGTAGTGCGTCTTCATAGGATACCCAAAAAGAAAAATGTTGGGTACACCTTCTATCACAGATCCGAAGGCAAGATATTCGTTATTGAGAATGGATCCTTTCTAGAGAAGGAGTTTCTCTCGAAAGGAGTGAGTGAGAGGAAAGTAGAACTTGATGAGGTAACTGTACCTGCTCCCTTATTGGAAAGCAGTTCATCACAAAAATATGTTCCTGTGACTACTACACCAATTAGTGAGGAAGCTAATGATAATGATCATGTAACTTCAGATCAAGTTGCTAACGAACCTCGTAGGTAAACCAGAGTGAGATCTGCACCAGAGTGGTACGGTAATCCTGTTCTGGAGGTCATGTTACTTGACCATGACGAGCCTACGAACTATGAGGAAGCGATGATGAGCCCAGATTCCGCGAAATGGCTTGAGGCCATGAAATCTGAGATGAGATCCATGTATGAGAACAAAGTATGGACTTTGATTGACTTGCCCAGTGATCGGTGAGACATTGAGATTAAATGGATCTTCAAGAGGAAGACGGATGCTGATAGTAGTGTTACTATCTACAAAGCTAGAATTGTCGCAAAAAGGTTTTCGACAAGTTCAAGGTGTTGACTACGATGAGAGTTTCTCACTCGTATCTATGCTTAAGTCTGTCCGAATCATGTTAGCGATTGCCGCATTTTATGAAATCTGGCAAATGGATAAACAAAACTGCATTCCTTAATGGATTTATTAAATAAGAGTTGTATATGATGCAACCAGAAGGTTTTGTCAATCCTAAAGGTACTAACAAAATATGCAAGCTCCAGCGATCCATCTATGGACTGGTGCAAGCATCTCAGAGTTGGAATATACGCTTTGATAAGTTGATCAAAGCATATAGTTTTATACAGACTTGTGGTGAAGCCTGTATTTACAAGAAAGTGAGTGGGAGCACTACAGCATTTCTGATAAGTATATGTGAATGACATATTGTTGATCAGAGATAATATAGAATTATTCTGCAAAGCATAAAGGAATGTTTGAAAGGAGTTTTTCAAAGAAAGAACTCGGTGAAGCTTCTTACATATTGAGCACCAAGATCTATAGAGATAGATCAAGACGCTTGATAAGTTTTTTCAATGAGTACATACCTTGAAAAGATTTTGAAGTAGTTCAAAATGGAACAGTCAAAGAAGGAGTTCTTGCCTGTGTTACAAGGTGTCAAGTTGAGTAAGACTCAAAACCCGACCACGACAGAAGATAGAGAGAGAATGAAAGTCATTCCCTATGCCTCAGCCATAGGTTCTATCAAGTATGCCATGCTGTGTACCAGACCTATTGTATACCCTGCCCTGAGTTTGGCAAGGGAGTACAATAGTGATCTAGGAGTAGATCACTGGACATTGGTCAAAATTATCCTTAGTGGAATAAGGATGTGTTTCTCGATTATGGAGGTGACAAAAGGTTCGTCGTAAAGGGGTACGTCAATGCAAGTTTTGACACTGATCTAGATGACTCAAAGTATCAATCTGGATACATATTGAAAGTGGGAGCAATTAGCTAGAGTAGCTCCGTGCAGAGCATTGTTGACATAGATATTTGCAAAATACATTCGGATCTGAATGTAGCAGACCCGTTGACTAAACTTCCCTCACAAGCAAAACATGATCACACCTTAGTACTCTTTGGGTATTAATCACATAGCGATGTGAACTAGATTATTGACTCTAGTAAACCCTTTGGGTGTTGGTCACATGACGATGTGAACTATGGGTGTTAATCACATGGTAATGTGAACTATTGATGTTAAATCACATGGCGATGTGAACTAGATTATTGACTCTAGTGCAAGTGGGAGACTGAAGGAAATATGCCCTAGAGGCAATAATGAAGTTATTATTTATTTCCTTATATCATGATAAATGTTTATTATTCATGCTAGAATTGTATTAACCGGAAACATTATACATATGTTAATACATAGACAAACAGTATGTCACTAGTATGCCTCTACTTGACTAGCTCGTTGAATCAAAGATGGTTAAGTTTCCTAGCCATAAACATGAGTTGTCATTTGGTTAACGGGATCACATCATTAGAGAATGATGTGATTGACTTGACCCATTCCGTTAGCATAGCACTTGATCGTTTAGTTTGTTGCTATTACTTTCTTCATGACTTATACATGTTCCTATGACTATGAGATTATGCAACTCCCGTTTACCGGAGGAACACTTTGTGTGCTACCAAACGTCACAATGTAACTGGGTGATTATAAAGGTGCTCTACAGGTGTCTCCTAAGGTACTTGTTGGGTTGGCGTATTTCGAGATTAGGATTTGTCACTCCGATTGTCGGAGAGGTATCTCTGGGCCCACTCGCTAATGGACATCACTATAAGCCTTGCAAGCATTGCAACTAATGAGTTAGTTGCGGGATGATGTGTTACGGAACGAGTAAAGATATTTGCCGGTAACGAGATTGAACTAGGTATTGAGATACCAACGATCGAATCTCGGGCAAGTAACATACCATGACCAAGGGAACAACGTATGTTGTTATGCGGTTTGACCGATAAAGATCTTCGTAGAATATGTAGGAGCCAATATGAGCATCCAGGTTCCGCTATTGATTATTGACTAGAGACGTGTCTCGGTCATGTCTACATAGTTCTCGAACCCGTAGGGTCCGCACGCTTAAAGTTCGATGACGGTTGTATTATGAGTTTATGTGTTTTGATGTACCGAAGGAGTTCGGAGTCCCGGATGAGATCGGGGACATGACGAGGAGTCTCGAAATATTCGAGACGTAAAGATCAATATATTGGACGACTATATTCGGACATCGGAAAGGTTCCGAGTGATTCAGGTATTTTTGGGAGTACCGGGGAGTTACGGGAATTCGTATTGGGCCTTAATGGGCCATACGGGAAAGGAGAGAAAGGCCTCAAAGGGTGGCTGCACCCCTCCCCATGGGCTGGTCCGAATTGGACTAGGGAGGGGGCGCCCCCTTCCTTCCTTCTCCTTTTCCCTTCCCTTTCCTTCCCTCCTACTCCTACTACTTGGAAGGGCTCCTAATTCTACTAGGAAAGGGGAAATCCTACTCCCGGTGGGAGTAGGACTCCCCTAGGGCGCGCCATAGAGAGGGACGGCCCTCCCCCTCCTCCACTCCTTTATATACAGGGACAGGGGGCACCCCAAAGACACAACAATTGATCTCTTGATCTCTTAGCCGTGTGTGGTGCCCCCTCCACCATAATCCACCTCGGTCATATCGTAGCGGTGCTTAGGCGAAGCCCTGAGTCGGTAGAACATCATCATCGTCACCACGCCGTCGTGCTGACGGAACTCTCCCTCAAAGCTTGGCTAGATCGGAGTTCGAGAGACGTCATCGAGTTGAACGTGTGCAGAGCTCACAGGTGCCGTGCGTTCGCTACTTGATCGGTCGAATCGTGAAGACGTACGACTACATCAACCGCGTTGTGCTAACGCTTCCGCTTTCGGTCTACGAGGGTACGTGGACACACTCTCCCCTCTTGTTGCTATGCATCACCATGATCTTGCGTGTGCGTAGGAAAATTTTGAAATTACTACGTTCCCCAACAATAGAGGCCATAGCAAGCATTATCACTACTTAAAACACTAAGAATTCAACATGCAAGGACATCTAAAGCAGCACTGAAAGGATCGATATAGTTGACTAGAGGGGGGGTGAATAGGCAACTAACAATTTTCAGCTTTTCTTTACCAAATTGAACTTTGCAACAAAGTAGGTTGTCTAGATGTGCAACTAGGTGAGCAACCTATATGATGCAACACATACAAGCACACAAGCAAGCAAGGAAAGTAACACAAGTAAGCTTGCAAAAGTAAAGGGACGAGAAGACCAAGAGTGGAGCCGGTGAAGACGAGGATGTGTTACCGAAGTTCCTTCCTTTTGAAGGGAAGTACGTCTCCGTTGGAGCAGTGTGGAGGCACAATGCTCCCCAAGAAGCCACTAGGGCTATCGTATTCTCCTCACGCCCTCACACAATGCGAGATGTCGTGATTCCACTATTGGTGCCCTTGAAGGCAGCGACCGAACCTTTACAAACAAGGTTGGGGCTCTCTCTAGAACTTAATTGGAGGCTCCCAACGAAACCACGAAGCTTCACCACAATGGAATATGGCTCCGAGGTGACCTCAACCGTCTAGGGTGCTCAAACACCCAAGAGTAACAAAATCCACACAAGAAAGTATGGGGGAAGCAAATATCCTTTGGTGGAAGTGTAGATCTAGGTCTCCTCCTTCAATCCCTAAAAAATCAAAAAGTTTGAGTGGCTAGAGAGAGAGATCGGGCAAGAGAGCTTGAAGTGCATTAATGGTGGAGTGAGAGAGGTCAAAGGTGAGAGTGGTAGGTGGGAGAAGCTCCCTTATATAGCAACCCTAGATTCCAACCGTTACTGCATTTTTTGCACTGCAGCGGTACAACTGGTCCTCGTCCCGGGACAACCGAGACTCACGGTGTATCTGCAGAACCCTACCAAGCGGTACAACCGGACCTGCGGGTGGTAGTACCAGCTAAGAAAAATAACCGGACTAACCGCCTAGCCACCGCACAACCACCGCATCAAAACAGGAGCTTGACCAGTACTTGGGCGGTGCCTGGCCGGAACAACCGCATGGCCTTGAGCTCTTGGGCGGCTAAGTTCTGAGCGGAAGAACCGCTCGGACCACCGGTGGTACCGGTCATCGAGGAACGACCGGACCAACCGGGCCACTACCGCCCAAGAACCGCATCAAAACAGAAGCGCGAGCAGTACTTGAGTGGTGCATGGACGGAACCACCGCCCTAGCTTTTGCAGAGCATGGTGGCGGTACCACCGCCCGGAGGCAGCGGTACAACCGCTCGAGCAAAGCTGATGAGCGACAAGACCCAGCGGTACAACCGCTCCATAGAGCGGTACAACCGCTAGGCAGAAATAGTGAGCAGGAATAGATAGGGGAAGAGACAAGGAAAACTCTCTCTCTCTCACACCTGAGAAAGACAAAGGAGGGGTGATGAAGGTGTACGTGAAAAGATTCCCCCAGTTCTTCTAATGAGGATTCCCTCTTGATAGTACGGGTTCCCTACGACCAAAGAGATAAAAAGCATAGGGGACTCCGTCTTCGATCTTTTCCTACAAGAGAGAATAGCTTTCCGATGTGGGCCTAAGCATCAAGAACCTGAAAAATTTAGCACATGATTAGACCAACAAAGGGTTTTCATCATCATCCAAAACATAAAGTAGGGAAATGCCCTTTCAAGCACCAAGAGTAGCTAATTATTCAAAATATAAACCACTAAAACAAAAACTAATTGGACAAACGGTGGAGTCACATACCAAGCAACAATCCCCCGAAATAGTTTCTGAAACGGAGCTTCGAGCAAAGAGATCGAAATCCGCGGGTTTGAGAGCAAGAACACGGGAGAGAGAGAGAGCAATGGAGATTTTTTCTGGAGGTAGGTGATGATGTGGTGTAAAGAGATAAGTGAGGGTGCCCACATGGGGACCACAACCCACCAGGGTGCGCCGGGGGGTCCTGGCGTGCCCAGGTGGGTTGTGCCCACCTGGTGGACCTCCCTCTAATATTATTTCCACCAGAAATTTAGAAATATTCAGAAAAAATCATATTAAATTTTCAGGGCATTATGAGAATTTTTATTTTTGGTTCATTTTTTTATTGCACGGGAAAATCAGAAAACAGACAAAACATGGCATTTTATTTTATTAACTAATAAAACAGAGAATAAACAGTAGGGACAGAAAGTAGTGCTTACTAAATTCATCAACTTCATACCGTTCAAAAATGATTCATTAATAAGGTTGATCAAGTCTTATTAACAACCACTTTTGATTAGCATGAAACCAAAGAACTTTCGTAAGTCACTAAGTTACTCAATGGGGATATGAATGTCCCCAACAGTAAGCATTTCATATTTCTTTTTGACAGTAGGTAGAGGTATTTTAAAAGTTACAACAGTGATTGTCGGAGATTTTTCAATAACATTAATACCATTCACTTGGAATTGTTTCTTCGGAAAGCGCACCGTATGCTCATTACCATTGATATGAAAAGTGGCCTTGCTTTTATTGCAATCAATAACATCCCCCGCAGTATTTAAGAAGGGTCTACCAAGGATAATCGACATGTTGTCGTCCTCGGGCATCTCAAGTATAACAAAGTCAGTCAAAATAGTAACATTAGCAACAACAACGGGCACATCCTCACAGATACCGATAGGTATGGCAGTTGATTTATCAGTCATTTGCAAGGATATTTTAGTAGGTGTGAGTTTATTCAAATCAAGTCTTTTATATAAATAGAAAGGCATAACACTAACACCAGCTCCTAAATCACACAAAGCAGTTTTCACATAATTCTTTTTGATAGAGAAATGTATAGTTGGTATTCCCGGATCTCCAAGTTTTTTAGGTACTCCATCTTTAAAAGTATAATTAGCAACCATAGTGGAGATTTCAGCTGCCGGTTTTTTTTCTTTTATTTGTGATGATGTCTTTCATATACTTTGCATAAGGAGGCATTTTCACGATATCAGTCAAGCGAGTACGCAAAAAGACTGGCCTCAGCATTTCATCAAAGCGTTCAAATTCTTCATCATCATTCTTTTTAGTTGACTTAGGTGGAAAAGGCATAGGGTTTTGAACCCACAGTTCTATTTCTTTACCATGTTTTCTAGCAATGAAGTCTCTTTTATCATACCTTTTATTCTTAGGTTGTGGGTTATCAAGATCAACAGGTGGTTCTATCTCAACATCATTGTCTGGTTCTTTATTATTTGGTTGAGAGTCTTCATGAACATTAGCATTATCTTTTTCATTATCACTAGGTGAGTGTTCATTATCAAGTTGAGTTTCAGCATCTAAGATAGAAGTTTCATTATCATTATCAGGAGGTTTCTCTATTTCAGGTTCACTAGGAGCATGTGAAGTCCTATCATTCTTCTTTTTCTTTTTCTTTTTAGAAGAACTAGGTGCACTAGTGTTAGCTCTTTGTGAATCTTGTTCGATTCTTTTTGGTTGTCCCTTAGGATAAAGTGGTTCCTGAGTCATTTTACCTCCTCTAGTTGCAACTCTAATAGCAAAGTCATGCATATTATTATTCATTTCATCAAGCAATTCTCTTTGATATTTAGCAACTTGTTCTAACTGGGTTTGAACCATAGAAGCATGCTTTCCAACACCTCTAACATCATTTGATATTCTAAACAACAAGTCACTCAAGCGAGCAATCATATCAGAATTGTATTTCAATTGTTTCATAACATTTGCATTGAAGTGATCTTGTTTTCTAATATAATTTTCAAACTCATAAAGGCATTGGCTAGGATGCATATTGTGAGGATTGTCATTATCATTGAACTTCATAAGAGAATTTACCTCTACCAACTTAGGCAGTGGTGGTGTATTAAGCCCATGTATTTCTTCAATAGGAGGTAAATTTTTAACATCCTCAGCTTTAATACCTTTTTCCTTCATAGATTTCTTTGCGTCTTGCATATCTTCCAGACTGAGATATAATATACCCCTCTTCTTCGGAGTGGGTTTAGGTGGTGGTTCTGGAATAGTCCAATCATCATAATTTTTCAATGTGTTATTCAATAATTCTTCAGCTTGACCAACAGTTCGTTCTCTGAAAACACAACTAGCACAACTATCTAGGAAGTCCCTAGAAGCATCTGTTAGTCCATTATAGAAGATATCAAGTATTTCATTTTTCTTAAGATGATGATCAGGCAAAGCATTAATTAACTGGCAAAGCCTCCCCCAAGCTTGTGGGAGACTCTCTTCTTTGATTTGCACAAAGTTAAATATTTCATGTAAGGCAGCTTGTTTCTTATGAGCAGGAAAATATTTTTCAGATAAGTAATAAATCATATCCTGGGGACTACGCACACAACCAGGAGCAAGAGTATTGTACCAAGATTTAGCATCACCATTTAATGAAAGCGGAAATAATTTGAGAATAAAGTAATAGCGAATTTTCTCATCATGAGTAAAAAGGGTGGCTATGTCATTCAACTTAGTAAGATGTGCCACAACAGTTTCAGTTTCATAACCATGGAAAGGATCAGAATCAACCAAAGTAATTAACTCTGGGTTGACAGAGAATTCATAATCCTTATCATCAATAAGGATAGGTGAAGTAGCAAACTTAGGATCACATTTCATTCTAGAATTCAGAGATTTTTCTTTATACTTGCATAATAATTTCTCTAGATCATCTCTATCTTTACAAGCAAGAATATCTCTAGTTGTTTCTTCACTCATAACATAACCTTCTGGTACCTTAGGCAATTCATATCTAGGAAGGCTAGTTCTAGTAGGTGTTTCAGGAGATTCAGTTTCAAGCTCATCATCAGATGCATCAACATCATGTTGTATAACTCTAGCAATTTGTTTATCAAGAAATTCACCAAGTGGCACATCATCATTAAGCAAGGTACTAGCATCATCATAAGCATTATCCATAGTAGAAGTAGCATCATCAATAACTTGCGACATATAACAGAAGGTGAATCTAAAGCAGAACTGGATGGCAGTTCCTTACCTCCCCTCTTCTTTGAGGGAAAAATCTTAGTCTTAGCATCCTTTAGATTCTTCATAGTGATAATATGATAATAATCCAAAGAGACTCAACAAATATAGCTATGCTCCCCGGCAACGGCGCCAGAAAAAGGCCTTGATAACCCAAGAAGCCACTAGGGCTACCGTATTCTCCTCACGCCCTCACACAATGCGAGATGTCGTGATTCCACTATTGATGCCCTTGAAGGCGGCAACCGAACCTTTACAAACAAGATTGGGGCTCTCTCCAGAACTTAATTGGAGGCTCCCAATGAAACCACGAAGCTTCACCACAATGGAATATGGCTTCGAGGTGACCTCAACCGTCTAGGGTGCTCAAACACCCAAGAGTAACAAAATCCACACAAGAAAGTATGGGGGAAGCAAATATCCTTTGGTGGAAGTGTAGATCTAGGTCTCCTCCTTCAATCCCTAGAAAATCAAAAAGTTTGAGTGGCTAGAGAGAGAGATCGGGAAAGAGAGCTTGAAGTGCATTAATGGTGGAGTGAGAGAGGTCAAAGGTGAGAGTGGTAGGTGGGAGAAGCTCCCTTATATAGCAACCCTAGATTCCAACCGTTACTGCATTTTTTGCACTGCAGCGGTACAACTGGTCCTCGTCCCGGTACAACCAAGACTCACGGTGTATCTGCAGAACCCTACCAAGCGGTACAACCGGACCTGCGGGCGGTAGTACCAGCTAAGAAAAATAACCGGACTAACCGCCTAGCCACCGCACAACCACCGCATCAAAACAGGAGCTTGACCGGTACTTGGGCGGTGCCTGACCGGAACAACCGCATGGCCTTGAGCTCTTGGGCGGCTAAGTTCAGAGCGGAGGAACCGCTCGGACCACCGGTGGTACCGGTCATCGAGGAACAACCGGACCAACCGGGCCACTACTGCCCAAGAACCGCATCAAAACAGAAGTGTGAGCGGTACTTGAGCGGTGCATGGACAGAACCACCGCCCTAGCTTTTGCAGAGCATGGTGGCGGTACCACCGCCCGGAGGCAGCGGTACAACCGCTCGAGCAAAGCTGATGAGCGACAAGACCCAACGGTACAACCGCTCGAGAGAGAGGTACAACATCTGGGCAGAAACAGTGAGCATGAATAGATAGGGGAAGAGACAAGGAAAACTCTCTCTCTCTCACACCTGAGAAAGACAAAGGAGGGGTGATGAAGGTGTACGTGAAAAGATTCCTCCAGTTCTTTCTAATGAGGATTCCCTCTTGATAGTACGGGTTCCCTACAACCAAAGAGATAAAAATCATAGGGGACTCCGTCTTTGATCTTTTCCTACAAGAGAGAATAGCTTTCCGATGTGGGCCTAAGCATCAAGAACCTGAAACATTTAGCACAGGATTAGACCAACAAAGGGTTGTCATCATCATCCAAAACATAAAGTAGGTAAATGCCCTTTCAATCTCCCCCTTTTTGGTGGATGATGACAACAACATATTTGCAAGAGAGAAGTCTATGAAATCTAGACAGAACTCCCCCTAGATGTGTGCCCCAATAAGAACACGCTGTTAGAAAGCATGGGCACACTTTCAGGTCTAGACTCCCCCTAGATTTTATAGACTCACCACTCTAAGCACGTAATATGAGAGACAACATAACGGATAGATAGCAATAATAACAATAATAATAACCGACAAACTGATAGCAATAAAAGAAGTAGCATAAGTCTCACTCACAGCAAGAAACCACGAACAAAGTTCAACACTAAAGAGAAACACGAGGAAACGAGAAACCCAACCCATGCAAATCCCGAGACCTATAGAACCCTCTCCCCCTTTTGCATCAAGACACCAAAAAGGAAAAGAGCGAAGCTAGTGTCCCAAAGCTCAGTAGTCCTCCTCTGACTCCTCGGTCGCATCTGGATCCTCATTAGCAGAGTTTTCATCGTCATCGGGATCGGATTCCTCCATGTCATTGTCAGCAGCAGCAAAAGAGGTGGATGGTTGGGGAGGGGCCTCATCATCAGACCAGGTGCTGTGGGTTGAAATCCAACGCTTCTCTGGGGTGATGCTCTTCTCAGAGCCACTCTGAACTGGCATATTGAGGTGCTTCATCATTGCAATTTGGCGACGCCGTGCAAACTTCTCATTGACATGTGCCTCATACATCTTCTTCTGGATGTCAGTCTGGAGACAAAAGGTCTTCTTCACCTTGGCAGTGAGCTTGGCCACCCAAGAGGGCTTGGCCCCTGGCTCCATCTCAAAGTGCTCATCGTCAGAAGTGGCATAGACATCCTCAGGAGCATTGGCAGTGAAGCAGGGCTCGGCGTGCTTCTTCTTCTTAAGAAGCTTGACCTCATGAACAGTGAGATTGTCTGGAGAAGTGAGGAGCTCTCCAGGACGATGAACAACCCACACAGAGTTCAGAAAGCACATGACAAACGGAGCGTAGATTGGGACCTTATGGTAGATGACCATGTTGTACATTTCATGCCACAACCAATTTGACACATCAAACGTTGCACCGTCCCCACCATGGTCTTCATAGCAACCATCAAGTCAACCAGATAGCCATGAATCTCATCTTGGTTGCCCACGTTGGGCAAGAGCACATTACGGAACACTCAGTGCATGATGTCATAGACCTTCTCCAAATCCTTGGATTCTCCAATAATCCCACGGCCCCGAATGTATAGAGGGGTAAGCTTCTCCTTAGGCATGGACTCAGGATGGTCATGAGGACGAATGCCACCCCTGCCTTCCAGAACAGTATCATCATACCCAATAGCATTGCAGAAAGCCCTCCAGGGAACTTGAAAGAGCTCATCACGACACATGAAAGAGAGAGTGCGTGTGTCATCTTCTCCAAAGTGAACCATGGCATAGAACTGATGGATGAGTTGAACATCAAAGTCACAGTTGACTGACATGAGCTTGACAAGATCAAATTCCTCGCAGAGAGCCAATGCCTCACCAAAATACTCCAAGTTGCTCCTCCAATGGTCAAGATCGATGGTCCACTGCTTGGCATACCTGTTCTTGTTGTGCTCAAAGAGTTCATGTACAATTCGTACTTGCATCTCATTCCGGAACTGAACGGTGGTCCAACGAGGAGCAATGGGAACCTCATAAGGATTCTTCGAGGGGTAGGCTTCCCAATCCTTGGCTTTCCAGCGATGCAACAGCAGTACCACACGTTGCTTTGCAGCGGCAGACTTTTCATGGTGAGTGGGCTTGGTGGGAATCACAACCTCTTCTTTGTCATCAGACACAACTGGACGCAAGGTCCGTCGTGCCCTCTTCTTGGTCTTGCGAGGAACAGAGCAAGAACTAGAGCCACCTGAACACACGCACAAGGAGAACACAAGAGACCTAGAAAAGATGAGAGGATGCACACACAAAGAAGATAAGATATATTGCACAAACTTTAGAAAATGAAATAGGGCTACATGGTGCAGATAACCCGGTTGAGCCGGTTCTCCTACTGGTAGTACCGCTCCAGCGGTTGTACCGCCCGCAGAGGCGGTAGAACCGCTGGACAGTGGTACTGCGGGTAGAGACTAGATTGAACCGCGAAATATGAATCATATTGGCCATATTCTACTTCCAAAGACGTGCAATCTAAGCAGGAGGCAATAAGTGATCTCTTCCACTCAATAGTTTAATCAATAAATGCGGAATGTCAAGTAATGCCCTAGAACAAAGGGAACAAACCCTAGAACGAATAACGAAGGACAAGGGGCATTACCGGCATCCATGGGAAGAGATCGGGAAGGAGGAGGCCTCCTTGGAGAGGATCCACGGAGACCCCACGGATCCGAAGCGCGAGAAGCACTCCGGGGCAGAGGCAATGGCGACCGGCGGCTAGGGCACAAGATGGGAAGGGCTGGGGAAGGAAGAAAAGAAACCCCCACCAGCCCCGAGGGGTATATATAGACCCAACGCCGCGCGGTGGTTGTACCGCTCAAGGGAGCGGTTGTACCGCTGCCTGGTACGAGCCAGTGGTTACGAGCGGTACTTCCATCGCCAAGAAGAAGCGGTAGTACCGCCGTAACCAACCGATAGAACCGGCCAGATGGGCACCCCACTGGTTGAGCGGTGGAACCGCTCAGCCACCGCTGGGAGACCGCCTGGAGATCACGAGCGGTTGAACCGCCCGTGACCCCGGTTGTACCACCCGGACACCATCACCAAAGCCACGGACAAGAGTGTGCAATGAGACTAGATGGCTTGAGGAAGGGAAGGCTTGGGATAGAGAAGGCACGGGGAAAAAGTGGGTCTCCAAGAAAAACAAAAACAAAAAGAAAGAGAACCACACTTGGAGACCCCAACACCTAGCTCCTAAGAAAACAAACTAAGGCACGAACAAGAAGAACTAACACAAGGCACAATACGGACAAGGGGGTCGGAGGCCGAAGCCCCCTATGTATGAGTCAATTGGTATGGCACCGCGAAGAATTATCCTTGGGCCCATGACCAAAACTCGTCTTTGAAGCACAAGTACCATCACAAATGGCTAATGTGGAAGAGTTGTTCCATTTATGCATAATGGGGGGAGGGAGAGTTCATCGAGAGAACAACACTCCCCCTATGTCCATGCCTGCATCTAAATAAGATAACAAGTTGAGTATGGTGGGGTGTTCAAGGGTTCAAGTACCATTGCTCGAATCAATGATATTTAGCTCATGCCTTAACTCGCGAAATCTTGTTTCATCCAAGGGCTTCGTGAAAATATCTGCAAGGTTATCATGAGTGTTGACATAGTTGAGCTCGGTCTCTCCTCGCCTAATGTGATCCCGGATGAAGTGATACCGGATCTCAATATGCTTCGTCTTGAAGTGTTGCACCGGGTTGAGAGAAATCTTGATGGCACTTTCATTATCACACCAAAGAGGCACTTTGTCACAAATGACACCGTAATCCTTTAAAGTTTGCCTCATCCATAGGAGTTGTGCACAACAACTACCGGCCGCTACATACTCTGCTTCGGTGGACGAGAGAGACACACAACTTTGCTTTTTGGAAGACCAACTTACCAAAGAGCAACCAAGGAATTGGCACCCTCCGGAAGTGGACTTCCTATCCACTTTGTCTCTCGCCCAATCGGAATCCGAATACCCTACAAGCTTGAAGTTTGGTCCTCTTGGGTACCATAAGCCAAAGTTTGGGGTATGAGCCAAATATCGAAAGATTCGTTTGACCGCCACATAGTGGCTTTCCGTAGGTGCGGCTTGAAACCGTGCACAAATTCCCACACTCAACATGATATCCGGTCTAGATGCACAAAGTTAAAGCAAGGATCCAATCATGGAGCGATATACCTTTTGATCCACCGCTTTACCATTGGGATCTATGTCAAGTTGGCACTTGGTGGGCATTGGAGTGGAAGCCGGCTTGACATCACTTAGCTTGAATCTCTTGAGCATGTCTTGAGTGTATTTGGCTTGGTTGATGAAGGTTCCTTCTCTTCTTTGCTTCACTTCGAACCCTAAAAAGAACTTCAACTCTCCCATGGAAGACATATCGAACTTTGAGGTCATGAGAGCGGCAAATTCCTCATTGAAAGCTTTATTAGGGGAACCAAAGATAATATCATCAACATATAGTAAAAAGAGTGGGGTCGATTAGCCCAACTTCAAAACCACGATCTTGTAACAACTCGGTAAGGTGGTCATACCATGCATGTGGGGCTTGTTTAAGGCCATAGAGTGCCTTATCGAGTTGATACACATGATCAGGAACGTAGGGATCCTCGAACCTGGGGGGGTTGCTTGACATAAACCAATTCATTAATAGGACCATTAAGAAAAGCACTCTTCACATCCATTTGTTGTAATTTAAAGTTATGATGAGAAGCATATGCAATCAACATGTGAATGGATTCAAGACGAGCAACGGGAGCAAAGGTTTCACCGTAGTCGATATCCTCGACTTGGGAGTAGCCTTGTGCTACCAAACGAGCCTTGTTGCAAATGATAATCCCATGTGCATCTTGCTTGTTCTTAAATATCCACTTGGTTCCAATGACATTGTGGTTCCCTGTTGGTCTTGGCACCAATCTCCTCACTTTGTTGCGCTCGAAGTTGTTGAGTTCTTCATGCATGGCATTGAGCCAATCCGGATCTTCGAGCACCTCATAGACCTTGTGGGGTTCGACACAACAGACAAACACGTGATGCTCACAATAGTTTGCTAATTGTCTACGAGTGCTTACCACCTTTCTTAAGCTTCCAAGCACATTCGTCATGAGATGATCCTTGGTGGAGAGCTTGGAAGAAACCTTGGCGGCACGACGCTCCAATTCCTCCTCGGGGTGAGACGAGGAGTGGTCACTTGATCATCTTGAGCGTCGTCTTCAGCTTGTTCTTGTTCTTGAACTTGCTCAGAGGAGAGAACTTGACCTTGGGCATCACTTGATGTGTCAACACCGTCTTGAGCATGATCTTGCCCTTGGTCATGTTCTTGAGGATGAGGGCATTCATGTTGTTCTTCGGAAGCGTGTGGGCCTTGGGTTGGTGATGGCTCCACTTGAGTGGAGCATTGTCCTTCTCCTTCGGCCACAAGGGGTTCCTCAATGGGTAGGATAAATCCAACACCCATTCTTCTTATGGCTTGAGTAGGAATTTCATCACCTACATCACAAGTGCCACTTTGCTCCACTTGGGAACCGTTATTCTCATCAAACTCCATGTTACACGTCTCCTCAATAAGTCCCATGGATTTATTGAGGACACGGTAAGCATGAGAGTTTGTAGCATAACCAACAAATATGCCCTCATAAGCTCTAGCCTCAAATTTAGACAACCGAACACCTTTCTTTTAAATGAAACACTTACACCCGAACACCCGAAAGTACTTGAGGTTGGGCTTGTTACCGGTGAGTATCTCATATGGAGTCTTGTTCAAGCCCTTGTGGAGGTAGAGCCAATTGGATGCATGACACGCGGTGTTGATGGCTTCGGCCCAAAAGTTGTACGGAGACTTGAACTCCGCCATCATGGTCCTTGCCGCATCCATCAATGTCCGGTTCTTCCTCTCAGCAACACCATTTTGTTGAGGGGTGTAAGGTGCGGAATATTGATGCTTGATCCCCTCATCACTAAGAAACTCATCCAAGGTGTAGTTCTTGAACTCGGTGCCATTGTCACTTCTTATTGTCAAGATCTTTGCATTGTGTTGACGTTCTGCTTCATTTGCAAAGTCAATGACGATTTGTTGGGTCTCGCTCTTCCTCTTGAAGAAATACACCCAAGTGTATCTTGAGTAGTCATCCACAATCACCAAGCAATACTTCCTACCCCCAAGACTATCGAAGGATGGAGGCCCAAAGATATCCAAGTGAAGGAGTTCTGAAGGCCTCTTTGAGTAAATGATAGTCGTGGGAGGGTGAGCCTTCTCATGTAGCTTTCCTTCGATACAAGCACTGCAAGCACGATCTTTAGCAAAACTAACATTCGTTAGTCCACGGACATGGTCCCCCTTGAGAAGACTTTGAAAAGATATCATATTGACATGGGCTAAATGGCGATGCCAAAGCCATCCCACATCAACTTTAGCCATTAGGCATGTCGCGGTCTTAGTGGGTCGCTCCGAGAAGTTAATCACCTATAGACCGTTCTCGACATGCCCAACAAAGGCTACTTTAAGAGTCTTGCTCCACAAGAGGGCCACGGTATCGATATCAAAGAAAGTGGCAAAGCCCATGATTGCAAGTTGACGAACGGAAAGTAAATTGTATGTAAGGGACTCAACAAGCATGACCTTCTCGATCGTGAGATCATGAGAAATGACTACCTTGCCAAGTCCCAATACCTTAGAAGATGAGGCGTCACCCCACTTGACATTGGTGGGCATAGATGGAATCTTGTGCACGTGCACCACCAAGTCCTTGCTTCCGGTCATATGATTTGTAGCTCCGCTATCGAGCAACCATGATCCCCCACCGGAAGCAAACACCTACAAGAGATCAATGCTTGGTTTTAGGTACCCATTTTGTAATGGGTCCTTTGATGTTAGTAACAAGGGTCTTTGGAACCCAAATAGACCATTCAATGTACTCATGAGGGGAACCAACAAATTTGGCATAGACATGCCCATCACTAGCTCGACATAACATATAAGAAGGATTAAAGTCGCCGGCTTTGATGGGAGGAGTGGAATTGCCCTTTTTGACACTGCCACCCTTCGCATTGTTCTTCTTCTCCTTGGAAGCACTCTATCCCTCCTTCACAAAGGTTTGTATGAGAGGAGGAGGTCATTTGGTCTTGTCATTCTTCTTCTTGTTCTTGGACTCGGGCACGTACCCAATCCCTTCCTTAGCCACAACTCCCTTTTGGTTGGTCAAGAGGTCGTTGAGGTTCTTCTTGCCTTGTATGCAAGACACAAGACCCTTCTCAAGTTTCACCTTTATCTTAGCGTTCTCCTCAACAAGATGCACATGCTCACAACACCGGTTAGTAGCATTTGCATTATCAATTAACATCATACGAGGAAAAGTGGCTTTTTCCTTGGTTAGCTTTACTTGAAGTTGATCATGAGACTCTTTGAGGCTAGCATGAGCACCCTTCAAGACCTTGTGAGCCTTGTCAAGTAGATCAAACTCCTCTTTGAGTCTAGCAAGATCAACCTCAAGTTCGGCCTTCTCGGATTTTAGCACACGAGAAACAATGAGAACATGATCAAAATCTTTCTTTAACTTAGCATGATCAACGTTGTGTGACTCCTCAAGAGCCAAACGAAGACCACGCTCTTCCTCAAGAGCATTGGAAAGATCCAAGATCTCATCGGCATAGTCACGACTATGCCCTTCCATCTTAGAGATGGTATCTTCGCGAGCCTCGATCATGTCATTGGCTTCACCAAGTTGTTCCAAGAGAGCAACAAAGTGCTTCTTGGATTTACCCTTAAGTTTGCCCATAAAGGCATCAAACTCATTCACCTCCACATTAGCTCCCTCATGTTCATCAATGCTATCCGTCGAAGAAGGATGATTAATGATGGTAGTTTTGATGTTGGAGGTTACCTTGTTGGTGGCTTTAGCCATGAGGCACTTGGCGGTGATGCTCTCATTGGGTGAGTCGAAGAGAGACACCCGTGGAGTCATCGCAATGGCAACAGAGGCCATGGAAACCGACTCACCATCTTCATCATCGTCATCATCCTCATTGTACTCTTCTTGTACCACCAATGCCTTGGGGGGAGTCTTCTTGGTGAAGTTTCTCTTGTTGGGGAACGACTTGGCCTTGTCCTTTCGGATGAGCTTGCCACCATTGTCTTCCCGCTTCTCATACGGGCACTCCGCAACAAAATGAATCACATTGCCACAATTGTAGCAAGTCCTTACACGTTGCTTGCTCTTCGTGCCACTTGAGTTGTTTTTGTTAAAGTTTGGCCTTGAGTTTTTCTTGCTCCAAAATTTCCTTGAAGCAAGTGCCATGTGTTCATGATATGCATACTTAGTATCTTCGGGGTTGCTCTCCTCTTCTTCCTCTTCCTCTTCTTCAATGCAGAGCTTGACCTTCAATGCAAGGTTGGGCTTCTTTGCCCTCTGAGAACGAAGCACCGCATTATCGGCAGTCTTGTCCAAAATGTTCATGGCCACAAACTCATCCAACTTCGCTTGAGGTCAAAGTGTGGAAGTCTGGCCTTTGACGAATGATGGAGGACATGGCCTTGTGGTAGGGCATCATTGCCTTCAGGAATTTGTGCTTGATCCAATTGTCATCCATGTCCTTGCTCCCGTGATCTCTGAGTGAGACCACGAGTTTGGTTACTCTCTGATAAAGCTCACGAGGTTCTTCATCTTCTTTCATTGCAAACTCATCGGCCTTATCTTGCACCACTTCATAGTTGGAGCGTTGAATGCTTGTGCTTCCTCGGTAGAGTGAGACAACACAAAGCCATGCGTCTTTGGCCAAGGGGAAGGGCCGAAGATGAGGTAGATCTTCGGGTGGAATTGCATCTTGAATGATGAAGAGAGCATTCTCATTGAATTGATTATCCGCAGCTTCTCGAGGAGTGAATTTGCTTGGATCATGCGGATAGAAACCTTCTTCAATGGTTCTCCAAAGATTAGTGTTCACATGATTCAAATGACGTTTAAAGCGGTAAACCCAAGTATCAAAGTCCTCATTTTTTAGAATCTTAGGGGGAGGACCGGCATGATTAAAATGAGTGGAAGGAACTGGTCCACCATAAACAAGTGGTGGTTCCACATGAGCAAAGATGCCGGTGCCATTCTTACCGCTAGAAGAAGGAGCCTTTTCGCTACTAGCTTCCCCCTTATCGGAGGTAGCATCTGTCACCTTGTCGGTGGGATTACCCACTTTCAACGGTGCGGAGGATAGTTTAAGCCCTTCAAGGAATTTAGTAAACATGCTTTCAACCTCGGTCGTCATGGAGGTTTTCAATGTCTCTAGGGCCACATTGAACTCCTCACGAGATTCCCCCATCGCCAGTAGACGAGACCGGATTCACCGGAGTGTTCCTCCACACCGTCTACGGTATCAACCATACTCTTCGGACGGTAAAGTCCTTAATAAAGAGACGAGGCTCTGATACCAATTGAAAGGATCGATATAGTTGACTAGAGGGGGGGTGAATAGGCAACTAACAATTTTTAGCTTTTCTTTACCAAATTAAACTTTGCAACAAAGTAGGTTGTCTAGATGTGTAACTAGGTGAGCAACCTATATGATGCAACACATACAAGCACACAAGCAAGCAAGGAAAGTAACACAAGTAAGCTTGCAAAAGTAAAGGGACGAGAAGACCAAGAGTGGAGCCGGTGAAGACGAGGATGTGTTACCGAAGTTCCTTCCTTTTGAAGGGAAGTACGTCTCCGTTGGAGCAGTGTGGAGGCACAATGCTCCCCAAGAAGCCACTAGGGCTATCGTATTCTCCTCACGCCCTCACACAATGCGAGATGTCGTGATTCCACTATTGGTGCCCTTGAAGGCGGCGACCGAACCTTTACAAACAAGGTTGGGGATCTCTCCAGAACTTAATTGGAGGCTCCCAACGAAACCACGAAGCTTCACCACAATGGAATATGGCTCCGAGGTGACCTCAACCGTCTAGGGTGCTCAAACACCCAACAGTAACAAAATCCACACAAGAAAGTATGGGGGAAGCAAATATCCTTTGGTGGAAGTGTAGATCTAGGTCTCCTTCTTCAATCCCTAGAAAATCAACAAGTTTGAGTGGCTAGAGAGAGAGATCGGGCAAGAGAGCTTGAAGTGCATTAATGGTGGAGTGAGAGAGGTCAAAGGTGAGAGTGGTAGGTGGGAGAAGCTCCCTTATATAGCAACCCTAGATTCCTACTGTTACTGTGTTTTTTGCACTGCAGCGGTACAACTGGTCCTCGTCCCAGTACAACCGAGACTCACGGTGTATCTGCAGAACCCTACCAAGCGGTACAACCGGACCTGCGGGCGGTAGTACCAGCTAAGAAAATAACCGGACTAACCGCCTAGCCACCGCACAACCACCGCATCAAAACAGGAGCCTGACCGGTACTTGGGCGGTGCCTGGCCGGAACAACCGCATGGCCTTGAGCTCTTGGGCGGCTAAGTTCTGAGCGGAAGAACCGCTCGGACCACCGGTGGTACCGGTCATCGAGGAACGACCGGACCAACCGGGCCACTACCGCCAAAGAACCGCATCAAAACAGAAGCGGGAGCGGTACTTGAGTGGTGCATGGACGGAACCACCGCCCTAGCTTTTGCAGAGCATGGTGGCGGTACCACCACCCGGAGGCAGCGGTACAACCGCTCGAGCAAAGCTGATGAGCGACAAGACCCAGCGGTACAACCGCTCCATAGAGCGGTACAACCGCTGGGCAGAAACAGTGAGCAGGAATAGATAGGGGAAGAGACAAGGAAAACTCTCTCTCTCTCTCACACACACACACACCTGAGAAAGACAAAGGAGGGGTGATGAAGGTGTACGTGAAAAGATTCCCCCAGTTCTTCTAATGAGGATTCCCTCTTGATAGTACGGGTTCCCTACGACCAAAGAGATAAAAAGCATAGGGGACTCCGTCTTCGATCTTTTCCTACAAGAGAGAATAGCTTTACGATGTGGGCCTAAGCATCAAGAACCTGAAACATTTAGCACAGGATTAGACCAACAAAGGGTTGTCATCATCATCCAAAACATAAAGTAGGGAAATGCCCTTTTAAGCACCAAGAGTAGCTAATTATTCAAAATATAAACCACTAAAACAAAAACTAATTGGACAAACGGTGGAGTCACATACCAAGCAACAATCCCTCGAAATAGTTTCTGAAACGGAGCTTCGAGCAAAGAGATCGAAATCCGCGGGTTTGATAGCAAGAACACGGGAGAGAGAGAGCAATGGAGATTTTTTCTGGAGGTAGGTGATGATGTGGTGTAAAGAGATAAGTGAGGGTGCCCACGTGGGGACCACAACCCACCAGGGTGCGCCGGGGAGTCCTGGCGTTCCCAGGTGGGTTGTGCCCACCTGGTGGACCTCCCTCTAATATTATTTCCACTAGAAATTTAGAAATATTCAAAAAAAATCATATTAAATTTTCAGGGCATTATGAGAATTTTTATTTTTGGGTCATTTTTTTATTGCACGGGAAAATCAGAAAACAGACAAAACATGGCATTTTATTTTATTAACTAATAAAACAGAGAATAAACAGTAGGGACAGAAAGTAGTGCTTACTAAATTCATCAACTTCATACCGTTCAAAAATGATCCATTAATAAGGTTGATCAAGTCTTATTAACAACCACTTTTGATTAGCATGAAACCAAAGAACTTTCGTAAGTCACTAAGTTACTCAATGGGGATATGAATGTCCCCAACAGTAAGCATTTCATATTTCTTTTTGACAGTAGGTAGAGGTATTTTAAAAGTTATAACAGTGATTGTCGGAGATTTTTCAATAACATTAATACCATTTACTTGGAATTGTTTCTTCGGAAAGTGCACCATATGCTCATTACCATTGATATGAAAAGTGGCCTTGCTTTTATTGCAATCAATAACAGCCCCCGCAGTATTTAAGAAGGGTCTACCAAGGATAATCGACATGTTGTCGTCCTCGGGCATCTCAAGTATAACAAAGTCAGTCAAAATAGTAACATTAGCAACAACAATGGGCACATCCTCACAGATACCGATAGGTATGGCAGTTGATTTATCAGTCATTTGCAAGGATATTTCAGTAGGTGTGAGTTTATTCAAATCAAGTCTTTTATATAAATAGAAAGGCATAACACTAACACCAGCTCCTAAATCACACAAAGCAGTTTTCACATAATTCTTTTTGATAGAGCAAGGTATAGTTGGTATTCCCGGATCTCCAAGTTTTTTAGGTACTCCATCTTTAAAAGTATAATTAGCAACCATAGTGGAGATTTCAGCTTCCGGTTTTTTTCTTTTATTTGTGATGATGTCTTTCATATACTTTGCATAAGGAGGCATTTTCACGATATCAGTCAAGCGAGTACGCAAAAAGACTGGCCTCAGCATTTCATCAAAGCGTTCAAATTCTTCATCATCATTCTTTTATTTGACTTAGGTGGAAAAGGCATAGGTTTTTGAACCCACAGTTCTATTTCTTTACCATGTTTTCTAGCAATGAAGTCTCTTTTATCATACCTTTTATTCTTAGGTTGTGGGTTATCAAGATCAACAGGTGGTTCTATCTCAACATCATTGTCTGGTTCTTTATTATTTGGTTGAGAGTCTTCATGAACATCAGCACTATCTTTTTCATTATCACTAGGTGAGTGTTCATTATCAGGTTGAGTTTCAGCATCTGAGATAGAAGTTTCATTATCATTATCAGGAGGTTTCTCTATTTCAGGTTCACTAGGAGCATGTGAAGTCCTATCATTCTTCTTTTTCTTTTTCTTTTTAGAAGTACTAGGTGCACTAGTGTTAGCTCTTTGTGAATCTTGTTCGATTCTTTTTGGTTGTCCCTTAGGATAAAGTGGTTCCTGAGTCATTTTACCTCCTCTAGTAGCAACTCCAATAGCAAAGTCATGCATATTATTATCCATTTCATCAAGCAATTCTCTTTGAGATTTAGCAACTTGTTCTAACTGGGTTTGAACCATAGAAGCATGCTTTCCAACACCTCTAACATCATTTGATATTCTAAACAACAAGTCACTCAAGCGAGCAATCATATCAGAATTGTATTTCAATTGTTTCATAACATTTGCATTGAAGTGATCTTGTTTTCTAATATAATTTTCAAACTCATAAAAGAATTGGCTAGGATGCATATTGTGAGGATTGTCATTATCATTGAACTGCATAAGAGAATTTACCTCTACCACCTTAGGCAGTGGTGGTGTATTAAGCCCATGTATTTTTTCAATAGGAGGTAAACTTTTAACATCCTCAGCTTTAATACCTTTTTCCTTCATAGATTTCTTTGCGTCTTGCATATCTTCCGGACTGAGATATAATATACCCCTCTTCTTCGGAGTGGGTTTAGGTGGTGGTTCTGGAATAGTCCAATCATCATAATTTTTCAATGTGTTATTCAATAATTCTTCAGCTTGACCAACAGTTCGTTCCCTGAAAACACAACCAGCACAACTATCTAGGAAGTCCCTAGAAGCATCGGTTAGTCCATTATAGAAGATATCAAGTATTTCATTTTTCTTAAGATGATGATCAGGCAAAGCATTAATTAACTAGCAAAGCCTCCCCCAAGCTTGTGGGAGACTCTCTTCTTTGATTTGCACAAAGTTAAATATTTCATGTAAGGCAGCTTGTTTCTTATGAGCAGGAAAATATTTTTCATATAAGTAATAAATCATATCCTGGGGACTACGCACACAACCAGGAGCAAGAGTATTGTACCAAGATTTAGCATCACCATTTAATGAAAGCGGAAATAATTTAAGAATAAAGTAATAGCGAATTTTCTCATCATGAGTAAAAAGGGTGGCTATGTCATTCAACTTAGTAAGATGTGCCACAACAGTTTCAGTTTCATAACCATGGAAAGGATCAGAATCAACCAAAGTAATTAACTCTGGGTTGACAGAGAATTCATAATCCTTATCATCAATAAGGATAGGTGAAGTAGCAAACTTAGGATCACATTTCATTCTAGAATTCAGAGATTTTTCTTTATACTTGCATAATAATTTCTCTAGATCATCTCTATATTTACAAGCAAGAATATCTCTAGCTATTTCTTCACTCATAACATAACCTTCCGGTACCTTAGGCAATTCATATCTAGGAAGGCTAGTTCTAGTAGGTGTTTCAGGAGATTCAGTTTCAAGCTCATCATCAGATTCATCAACATCATGTTGTATAACTCTAGCAATTTGTTTATCAAGAAATTCACCAAGTGGCACATCATCATTAAGCAAGGTAGTAGCATCATCATAAGCATTATCCATAGTAGAAGTAGCATCATCAATAACTTGCGACATATAACAGAAGGTGAATCTAAAGCAGAACTGGATGGCAGTTCCTTACCTCCCCTCTTCTTTGAGGGAAAAATCTTAGTCTTAGCATCCTTTAGATTCTTCATAGTGATAATATGATAATAATCCAAAGAGACTCAACAAATACTACAAATATAGCTATGCTCCCCGGCAACGGTGCCAGAAAAAGGCCCTGATAACCACAAGTATAGGGGATCGCAACAGTTTTCGAGGGTAGAGTATTCAACCCAAATTTATAGATTTGACACAAGGGGAGCCAAAGAATATTTGAAGGTATTAGCAGCTGAGTTGTCAATTCAACCACACCTGGAGATTAATTATCTGCACCATAGTGATCAGTAGCAAAGTAGTATGGTAGTTTTGATAATAGTAGCGGCGGCAACGATAACAGTAACAGTGATAGCAGTAATTTTGTAGCAAGTGTAACAGTGATGATAGCAGTAGTAACTTGGCAAGAACAATATAGGATAAATTTGTAGGCGTTGGATCGGTGACTTGTTGGATGATATTCATCATGATACAGTTATAACCTAGGGTGATACGGCACTATCTCAAGTTCATCGATATAATGTAGGCATGTATTCTGTAAATAGTCATGCGTGCTTATGGAAAGAACTTGCATGACATCTTTTGTCATACCCTCTCGTGGCAGTAGGGTCCTATTGGAAACTAAGGGATATTAAGGCCTCCTTTTAATAGAGAACCGGAACAAAGCATTAACACATAGTGAATACATGAACTCCTCAAACTAGGGTCATCACCGGGAGTGGTCCCAGTTATTGTCACTCTGGGGTTGCCGGATCATAACACGTAGTAGCTGACTATAACTTGCAAGATCGGATCTAGAACATGGATATAATGGTGATAACATAAACATTCGGATTTGAAATCATGACACCCGGGCCCAAAGTGACAAGCATTAAGCATGGCAAAGTCATAGCAACATCAATCTAAGAACATAGTGAATACTAGGGATCAAGCCCTAACAAAACTAACTCGATTACATGATGAATCTCATCCAACTCCTCACCGACCAGCGAGCCTATGAAGGAATTACTCACTCCCGGTGGGGAGCATCATGGAATTGGCGATGGAGAAGGGTTGGTGATGATAAAGAACGAGGATCCCCCTCTCCGGAGCCCCAAACGGACTCCAAATCTGCCCTCCCGAGGAAGAACAGGGCTTGGCGGCGGCTCTATCTCGTGGATCGTGATAATTCTTTTTCCCTTTATTTTTTCTGGAAAAATATGATTTTATAGCGTTGGTTTCAGTTCTGCAGGGCCACCAGGTGGGGACAACCCACCTGGGCACGCCTGGTGAGGGGGGCACGCCCTAGTGGGTTGTGCCCACCCAGGTGCCCCCCTTCGGTAGGTCTTGGCTCCAGAAATTCTTATATATTATATAAAAATTCCCCGCAAAGTTTCGTACCATTCCGAGAACTTTTATTTCTGCACAGAAAACAACACCATGGTAGTTCTGCTGAAAACAGCGTCAGTCCGGGGTTAGTTTCATTCAAATCATGCAAATTAGAGTCCAAAACAAGAGGAAAAGCATTAGGAAAAGTATATATGTTGGATATGTATCAGCCATCTGCCAGCGGGATGCCGGACCCCGCTACTCCTCCCCGAGCTCAAGCAGGGCTGGGAGAAGCAATGTCTACTCTGATGCCCCAAGTCGACACAGCAGGTGCTGGAGAGCTAGTCGTCATGGCCGAGGTTGATACCTCGGCCCCACAAGGCCAAGGGGGCGGGGCCCTCGAGGTCATCCAAGAAGGGATGTGTAATCGGTGGCCTAGCCGGTGTCTACTCCGGCTCCACCACCGCGGCCGGCGACCCTTCTACTTAGCACCCAAGTGCTGCGGTCCGAGGTCTTGCCACCCCCATCTCCCACCCAAGGGTGGGTTAATGCGGGGTGGACTGAAGAAATGGAGGCAACCTCAACAGGCTACTCCCTCAAGGAAGAAGACCGCGCTTTGATCGACATGATGCTCTAAGGATTTCGGTCCACACAGGCCGGGATGCGCGAGATCTTCAAGGGCCTCATCACGAGCTTTGAGGTAATCTACTGTCTTTTTACGAAAAATGATTTCTATGTTTGGATTTACTTAACTAAACCCTATAACTTTCCTAACACATCTTATACATGGCGTCTAGACGGCCTACTATATTCTCAAACGGTCGTGGCCGCCTGGGCATGCCACAACGTGACCATGCTTCACCTGTGGCTAATAATAACATGGTATGATATCATTCTTGGGCCAAAATAACTGTTTTGACCTTGTGAGAACACTTGCTCACAAAATGAACTCTCACTACAAAAAAAGACACATCCGTGACATTTTGGGTCGAACGAATTTTTTTTCTGTCATACATATGACACTTCTGTGACGATAATTGTGACAAAACCCGGTATCATCATAGATGTGGTGGGCTCCTACTTCTATGACAAAAAATCATGACAGAAAATGGGCTTTTCATCCTGGGCGGGCCGGAGACGCAGCTGCATGACATTCTTTGGGCCATCCATGACGGAAAAACTGTGGTAGAAGCGAGGGGGAGGAAAATTTCGAGGAGTTCCCGACTACGGTGGGAGGTCGGGGGCCGAGCGATGCGCACTTCTCTCGTACACGTACGCGCGTGTGTGCGAGGCGTTGGCTCTAACTAAACCCGAGCGAGGCGTTGGGCTCTAACTGAACCCGAGCGATTGCACTGCAGGCTACGCGTTACTGAACCCGAGCGATCGATCGATGGCTATTAACTGAACCCGATCAAGCGATTCCTTCGCTACTGCTGCTAACTGAAACCGATCGATGCTGCCTCTGGATGAACAGGGAGCGTTGCGGGGGGGTTGGATGAACAGTTCCCGGTGGGGGTGGATGAACAGGACCCCGTGGTGTTGCCTCTGGATGAATAGGACCCCGATCGATCGAGCTGGTTGGGGCTGGATGAACAGGACCCCGTGGAGGGCTGGATGAACAAGACCACCCCGTGGAGGGTAGGATGAACAGTAGACTGTGGAGGGCAGGATGAATAGTAGCCCGTGGAGGGGTGGTTGAACAGGAGCCCGTGGAGAGGGCTGGTTGAACAGTAGCCGGTGGAGTAGCGCGTGGTAGAGGCTGGATGAACAGGAGCTCATGGATGAACAGTCGCAGGTGGAGGCTGGAGGAGGTCGACGGTGGATGAACAGTAGCTCGTGGAGGCTGGAGGGGTCGACGGTGGAGATGAACAGTATCCCGTGGAGTCCCGTTTTGCGGTACGCCATACCCCTCCCGATGAACAGGACCCCCGTTTCGACCCTAGTGCTCCAACACAAGTCCGTTTCGTCCGTTTTGCGGTACGCCACACCCCTCCCGATCAACAGGACCCCCGTTTCGACCGTAGGAGGTCCGTTTCCTCCGTTTTGCGGTATGCCAGACCCCTCCCGATGAAGAGGATCCCGTTTCGAACGTGGTCGGTCGAACACAAGGCCGTTTTCTCCATTTTGCGGTACGCCAGGCCTCGTTTCCATCGCCTGTTCCGTCCAAGCCCTCCCGATGAACACGACCACGCATTCCGTTCCGACCCAGCCGGTTGGCTCCCACACATTCCGTTGCCTCCCCATGAACACGACACATTCCGTTGCCTCCCCATGAACACGACGCATTCCGTTGCCTCCCCATGAACACGACGACGACGCTATTTCTACCTTCCGACCCAGCCATGTACACGAGCCCTGGCCATACGTATGCGCGAATAGGCGTTCGAGACCCCGCCCGTATGTACACATACGTGGACGTATTTTCTTTCTTGCACCCTGGCCGCTGTACGTACGTGTACATGCTACGTGCGCGCCTCTACTACGACATGTGCGCGCCTCTACATCGACCAGTATGTACGTACACGTTCGCGACCAGAATGACAATGCTACGTACGCTTTGACCAGGTGGGTCCCAACTATCAGGCACTTCCTTGCATGCGAAGATGTAGCTGGTGGGTCCCAGCAGTCAGGGGCAAACGTTTTTTCGCGAAATACGGTGGCCCGTCCGGTGGGTCCCTGTTGTCAGGTGGAGGAATAATTATTTTGCATGTAATAAGGAGGCACTTCCTTGCTGCGGCCGTGGACCCAGCTGTCAGCCTCTCCACGTACAGTCCACGTCCGATGGAAGTCGTTCCTTGACCACGTTGACCATGCCGCGCCGAGAGCACCAGGGCGGTGGATGACGGCGAGGCCTAGGAAGGGGACGACGCGGAGCCGGGGAAGACGCAACAATGGGTGCCCATGCGTAGAGGAGTACGAGGGTTCACTGGTTCGCTGCGGTGTGAGGCTGCCGTCGCCGCAGAATAACAGGGGGTGTGGGTGAGTAGAGGGATGGCCTGGCCAGCGGTGGGAGTAGTAGGGGGCGGTGAGGCCTTCGCCGCATCGCAGCCGGCCACGGGAGGCAGGAGCACGAGGCACGACCGGCGCTGGTTTGGGCGGCTAGAGCAAGAAGACCAGAGGTTGAAGAAGCACTACGGCCGTTGGATGGACATTGTATGCTCACTGGAGCTAGAATCGTGCATATTGACTAAGTTGACAAAGCCCTCCGTCCCCGTCAACTTAGTAGGCCCACAAGTCAGCCTCCCACCAAGGTGGGTCCCAGCTAGCAGGGGGTATTCATTTTTTGTGTGTAATAAGGAGGCACTTCCGGTGGGTCCGAGCTGACAGCAGGGGGAATGTTTTTTTCGTGAAATACGGTGGCCCGTCGGGTGGGTCCCAGCAGTCAGGGGCAAATGTTTTTTCGTGATATACTGGTGGGCGTCCGGTGGGTCCCTGCTGTCAGGTGGAGGAATAATTATTTTCCGCGTAATAAGGAGGCACTTCCTTTCGGCTGCCGTGGACCCAGCTGTCAGCCTCTCCACGTACAGTATTCTTCCGATGGAATTCGGTCGTTGACCACATTGACCACGCCGCGCCAACAGCACCACGGCGGTGGACGACGGCGAGGCCTAGGAAGGGGACGACGCGGAGCCAAGGAAGACGCGGCAGTGGATGCCCACGCGGAGAGGAGTACAAGGGTTCACTGGTTCGGTTGCGCTGCCGTCGCCACAGAATAACAGGGGGTGTGGGTGAGTGGAGTGGAGGGATGGCCTGGCCAGCGGTGGGAGTAGTATGGGGGCGGTGAGGCCTCCACGGCAGCACAGCCGGCCATGGGAGGCAGGAGCAGGCGGCATGACCGGCGCTGCTTTGGGCGGCTGGAGCAAGAAGACCAGAGGTTGAAGAAGCACTACGGCCGTTGGATAGACATTGTATGGTCAGTCGAGCTAGAATCGTGCATATTGACTAAGTTGACAAAGCCCTTCGTCCCCGTCAACTTAGTAGGCCCACTATACTGGGTCCCATCTAGCAAGGGGAGTATTCATTTTTTTGTGCGTAATAAGGAGGCACTTCCTTGCATGCGAAGATATAGCTGGTGGGTCCGAGCTGTCAGCGGCGGTAACGTTTTTTTCACGAAATACAGAGGCCGTTTCGGTGGGTCCCAGATGTCAGGTGGAGGAAATCATTATTTTCTGCGTAATAAGGAGGCATTTCCTTGCGTGCGGCCGTGGACCCAGCTGTCAGCCACTCCACGTACAGTCCACTTCAGATGCATGTCGGTCGTTGACCACGCTAACCACGCCACGCCGAGAGCACCAGGGCGGTGGATGACGGGGAGGCCTAGGAAGGGAACGACACGGAGGCAGGGAAGACTCGGTCGTTGTTTTTGTTTCCCACACGGAGGGGAGTACGACTGTACGAGGGTTTACTGGTTCGTCTGCCGTCGCCGGAGAATAATAGCAGGTGTCGGTGAGTAGAGGGATGGCTAGGCCAGCGATGGGAGTACGGTGGGGCGGTGAGGCCTGCACGGCAGCACAACCAGCCGCGGGGAGGAGGGAGCAGGCAGTCAGTCAGCGCTTGTTTGAGCGGCTAGAGTAGGAAGAGCAGAGATTGAAGAAGCATGACGGTCGTTGGATAGACATCCAACAATATACAAGCCATCTGTGGAAAGCCTCAAATCTGTGGAAAACAGCATACAGCCCATCTTCCATTATTTCAAATAATTTACAGCCCATTTGCTAATTATTACGGGTTTTTTTGGAGCTCATATTCTTTTTTTTAGCATTACAGCCCATATTGTGGCCACGGTTAAAAAATTATAGGAAATTTTGCATATGTCGGTGCGGTCTGAACTGTTTTTAATCCCGAAATTTTGAGTCACATTCAGACTGATTTTAAAAATAAATGTATATCAATATAAAATCCAATAAATTATCCACGCATAAAAATCAATGCAATTTAAAATCTCGAAATGAAAAAAAGATATTTGAAAATAATTGCCATTTTGATGTATTTTAAAAATGTACAGCCCATTTCTCATTACTGATAGGCCATTTTCTCGGCTAGCCGAATGAAGCTCTCCTCGTCTTGAAAGATTTGCAGCCCAACTGGCCTGATAAAGCGACTTACTTGACAAATCACAAAAGAACTGGGCTAGCCATTTTCAGAAAGAAAAAAAACTACTGGGCTGGTCTGTGGTAAACATAAAAGAAAAGGCTGTCTAGACAGGCCAGAGTGTCCCACACAGCCAAGTTGACACCCTGCTTCCGTCTCAAAAACAAATTAGATAAATGCCACTCCAATTATGTCGATTCATAAAAATGCCACTGCAATTTCCAAACTTTGAGAAATGCCACTGCAATTTTTGCAAACTTTGAAAAACGCCACTGCAGTTTGCAAACTTTGAAAAACGCCACTCCAGACTTCGAAAAATGCCACTAGAAATGGCATGAAATGGCATTTTTCAAAGTTTGGAAATTGTAGTGGCATTTCTCGGATACACCAGATTTGGAGTGGCATTATCAAATTAACCCAAAACAAAAATAACTAGGCGAGCTGCTGGGTCCCTGGTGTCAGCCGCTTGTTGTGCAATTCTCTCGTTTATTGACTACGTTGACAATGGCATGGGACCCATATGTTAGAAATCCACTAGGAGGAGCCATTTTTTTATTGGCTTGAAATAAGGAGGAACTTGCTTGCGTACTGCCATGACCTTGGCGGGTCCCTGCTGTCATCCTCTCCACGTACAATCATCTCCTGATTGTGTATGCGTCAACTTGCTAGGCCCACAAGTCAGCCTCTAAACCATGGAGGACAAATACAACCCATTTTCTCTGCGTACAGTACCAGTTAGTCGTGCTTCAAAACTGATCGGCATGCCATTAAAAAATAAAGGTCAATAACTAATGCGGCACCTCGGGCCAACGCGGTCAGATTGCATTTTGCACGAGAAAATACACACCATGTTTCGTTGACATGTGGTCCCGTTCCAACATATCAGTGAGACAACGGCGAGTAGTAGGAGTATTTCCGAACGGACGTGTAGGCCGAGGCGCCTCTTCGTGAACCGTGGCAAACTCGCAACCGTCCACCGACTCTTCGCCTTTCCCTCTCGATTTGGAACTGTTGTCGCACGCTCTTCCTCTCCCTCCTCCATTTTCCTTCAGCCCTTCACCTTTCTTCTGCCATTGTTCGATTGTCTTCTCCATGGAGGGAACAGGCCAGAAATGACCCCGTTATTCTTGACCTGATCTGAAAGATGACGTGGTGGAGGAACTCATTGATCGGTGCGACGTCATCACCTCGTCTAGCATGGCAGGTTCTTTCAAGCCCATTCTTGACTCAACTAATAACATCATTACAAAGAACCCAAGAGTCAAGGAGCGGTTTGATCTCCCCTATCTTCTTCGCCATGACCCTGATGACTGGCGCCGGCACGACGGAGGCCTCGCCCTGTTCTAGTTGATGCCGCTTGATAATGATACATATGATGTTAAGATGCCATCGCTTGAGGGCAAGGCTTGGGCGGGCACAAATGGAGATTGGGTTGTTTACATTGGGTCCAACTGCGAGTGGGAACTTGTGAATGTGTACACTCGTCACCGGGTTCCACTTCCAAAAATCTCAGCACACTGCCCAGAGGTTGAGCACACCGGTAATGTACGCACGTTCAAATACAATCATGGTGACTGTCTTCTACGGAAGATAGCAATTTGTCGAGTTCCCAACCGCTCTTGGAATTACAACAACTACCAAGTTGTTGCTATCTTCGACAAGCTTGTTGCCGTCCTTCGTGGTTCGACTCGATGGATATTGCTCAAAAATCAGTTTATGTACACGGATGAGTACTGTGATGCAATTCAATACGAGGGCCTTGTGTTTGCTGCCACCACTCATGGCACTGTTTTTGCATGGCATCCTAGTAGTTTCGGTACGTTTGTCTTCCACCGTAATTATAATTGTTTCATCCACATGCATGCGCTTTAGCAAGTTTCCCTTTACTAATTAACCTTCTTCTTGTGTTTCCAAGGTCCTGTGAACATCCCACCACCTATACTTGAAAAAATTTATAACCAAGGGGGAGATGCTGATGGTGATGATCACGAGCAGCGTCCATATACTCTGTGGCGCCTCGCAACTAATTCCGATGGATCACCTCTTCTTGTGTGTATACAGCCCACTGATGATGTTACTGCTAAGGAAGCAGGTGTCTCCCGTGGTCGCACTCTCCGGACCTATTCCAACACCCGTTGCATGGTATTCGGGATGGATACTAGTGTGCTAGCGCCAACTCCTTCTCCCTGGTACAGAATTGATAGTCTTGGAGAAAGCTCGCTCTTCCTTGGACAAAACTATCCGATGATGGTGAAAGGCGATCCAACTGCTGTTAACACATTTATGAGAAGCAACTGTGTCTATACCTCGGACATTTGTGTGGATCCCTACCCTGGTAGGGATATAGTAGGCCGCTTCAGCCTGGATGATCAGTCCTGCGTTGGTCTCCAGATCGACAATGGATGGCCCGTCCCAGAGAATCACTTGTGGTTCAAAGCAAGCGTTTCCAACGCCGCGGAATGGTTTAGTTGAAGTTCATTTCATGGCTTGTTATTTGTTGTGTGGTGAAAACTTTAGTATTTATAATGTATCCTCGTTGTCGATGTGGGTTGATGACCTGTTGTATGTAATAAAATGATATGCCTGTGATAAACTTACTAAATTTATGAATGACTTTCGAGTCGCTTCTCTGAGTGAGTGGTGTGACGAGGCAAAAAAATATTTTTTTGAATACATAATTGTACGTGCATTGCAACAGGTTATCCGATGAGGCCAATCAACAATAGGAGTACACTATTTGTACTAGCTTCACATGCTTGACGCGTCGGGCGGGTGTTTTTACTGTAGCCATATGTTAATGTGTTCATTGTACATAACCAGCACCTCGAATCCTTGATACTAGTATACTATATAGTAGTAGGAGTAAGTAGTAGGAGTAGTAGGGTGGCATGGGCTAGAACAAGCATTCACGTCCAGGAGTACGGCACACGCCACCACCATGACACCCATCTGACACCATATTATTTCTTGGAGTCCGTGCTAGAGCAATCTCTTCAACCTCGTCGTTTCTCTAACTTCAGCCATCGCGCGACAGGCGAGGTGCGGGTTTGCCGATAGTCGGTTTCCTTAACTGCGGTCCCACTTGTAAGGCCAACTCCAACGCACGACCCCAAACGCACCTCCATTTTGCACGAACTCCAACGATAATTTTGACTAGAAAAGCAAGACCAAAGAAAACAAGAACCACAAGAATACATTTTACTACTCCTGTAAGTTGGATTAGTGCCTTCTTGATGCATTCATTGTTGATCTGCGGAGGCTCGATCTTGCGTCTGTGCTAGCTAAAAGTGATAGAACATCTACTAAATTGTGCTCTATCAATATATGGATGTACTCTTCTTCCCAATACAAAAACTTGCATCCATTCTACTCCCTCCTTTGCACAATACATGCCTTCTATTTGTCAAAATATATATGTATCTAGACATGTCTTAGTATATAGGTACATCCATTTTTGCACAAATGGAAGTCAAGTATTTCGGAACGGAGGGAGTACACAATAAATTTTTTAAGTTAGCACAACTAGTCTAATCCGAGAGCAGAACCGAAGATTTGGTTGGGTTCTTCCTCCTTTTGCCGACACGTGGGACATCCAGCATCCAGGCCGTGTCATGAAAGAAAATAGAGTGGTAGTTGAAGCCACGAGATGTGCATCTTGGGTTAAACTGTAAATAGAATCTTACTACTCTTGAGTAACTCCAAAAGTGGCCACCGAAGATCTTTATTGGGTTTGTTTTTTATCACCAGCACGTCGAGGTGAAAGATGTGCAGGTTCAGTGGGTCCTCTTGTGTTTTCACTGACATGTGGGGCCGCATGTGAGCAAACAGACGATGGGCTCCGTGCATCCGCTGGCTGACTGAGAAGAGAGATAGAGGAGGGTTGAGCATGGACTGCAGGAAATTTGTTCTACGTACCTCGATATAGGCTCGATATAGTGGGGTGGCATGGGCCATAACTAGCATTCACGTCTAGCAGTACGGCACACGCCACACACACGAGTCCCATCCAACACCAATTTTCTTGGAGTCCGTGCTACAGCCATCTCTTCTCCCTCCTGTTTTCTCATCCATCGCGCGGTGGGCGGGGTGGGGGTTTGCCGATAGTCGGTCTGCTCAACTGCAGTCCCACTTGTAAGTGAAAATGCAACACCGCACGCATTCCCGCTTGAGCGGCGTGCTAGACCAACCGTGTGGTGGTGCGACGCGAACACGGCAGGCTTTTTCTTTTGAACTCGTAACTTGTAAAATTTGGTTCTGCTCCATGGCGCGACCGATAGAAAGAAAATAATGATTTTTCCTAGAGTAATGAGAAGTTTGGTTCTGGCGCTGTTCATGCATGGAGTACGTATGAAAATTATGAAGTTGATGCGAAAGGTAAGATAATTACTGTAGTATCATATACTACTACATGGATTTGACGGGAAGATAAAAATACATACGGATCCATCAACGTTCAACGACATCCTCACGCCCTAGTGCGCCGGGTCACCAATCGACGTGTGAGGAGCAGCGGCGTTGGCGGCGAGCTCAACGTGCTTCTGAACAGTGCCATCCAAGGTTGCCCTACGCTCCAAGAAGGCCAGCGTCCTATCGTCCTCCTCTTGCATGTAGTAGTCCTTGTGGACGATTTGCGTGTAGACGTGGGTGATTATGTCGATGGTGTCTTGCTTTTCTACATGTACTGAACTACTATGGAGTGCATGCATGTGTGTACCCGGGGTGGAAGCACTGCATGCATGTGTGTACACATTATTCCCTCTAGTAATAGACGCCGTGCTATAACTACCAATGCTATTTTTCAGGCCGATCGCTAGTCGCCTTGGTCCCACAGATTTTTTTTCTTTTTTCTGAAGCGCGTTGTATAAACAGTGACGGATGGAGTAGTATGAGCGGATTCAAAGAAGAGTGTATTGATGGTTGCTTCTTCAGAGCAACTTACAGTGGGAAAGGTGGGGCTTATGATTTAACTGCTCATTACTCACTATTAATGCGGTGCAACGACCGGGCTGAGTCTCCCATGCGGTTGTGTACTACCCCCTCGGTTCTTAAATATACTCCGGAGTATTTGTCTTTCTAGAGATTTCAACGAGTGACTACTCAAATATTTGTCTTTTTAGAGATTTCAAATGGACTGGCACATACGGATGTATATAGACATATTTTAGAGTGTAGATTCACTCATTTTGCTCCGTATGTAGTCACTTGTTGAAATCTCTGTTAAGACGAATAGAATATTTAGGAACGGAGGGAGTACACATACGAAGCAAATTGAGTGAATCTACACTCTAAAATATGCCCGTTTGAAATTTGTAAAAAGACAAATATTTAGGAACGAAGGAGTATAATTTTGTGCATGGCACATGGACCCGGATGATGAAGAGGCTTCTGGCAATGCTATCAAGCTTCCATCATTTGTTTACATAATTGACGTACTATACAAATAATTTTCCAGCGACATGAAATTGTACAATAGTGTGAGCTTTCAGCTTTTGTTTCGCGTGTCTTGCCATCGATGCTCTTTCAGAAACAATAAAAAACTAACTTCCTTGCTAATGCATGTCAATTATTAGCATATCAGAGCTAATAATTGCATCACAACTGAAGACAAAGTTGTGAGAAGGTGTTAAATTAAAATTGATCCATTCTTTCATTGGCAGCAACGCCCCCCCATTAACTATAGAGGTACAATGGCTGGTATATGTGTGGAGGAGGAGAGAGGCCTACCTCATGTATTAAGGAGATCGATCTGCCTCATGTATTAAGGGAGATCGATCGGCATGCATGCATATGTGCAGGAGATGAATAAGGTTGGGAGAGAGACAGAGCTAGAGTGTTGGAGAGGGTGGTAGTGGAGTTGCTTCTAACAAATGGTGGGATAGGCTTGCTAGACAGACGGAGGGCACGCCCGCAATATCAATAAGAGAGGAGATGGCTGCTTGTTGTCTGTGCACGTGCGTGTGAGAGACGGGTTAGGAGGCATGCACGAATGATGAGGGGGGACGATGTGGCTGTGGTAAGCAGACGTAACTACATAGGAAGATCAATCGCCCTTTGTAAGAGAAAGGAGAGACATAACTTGTGAGGTACGTCGATCGATGGGGGGGTAGTTAAAGTCGATCTAGGTATGTGTTGGGAGATCGATCGTTATACATGCATGTGTGTGTTAGAACAAATAAGGCACGAGGAGAAGGATAGAGAGAGAGGGATGCATGTAGGAGGTGGTACAAGAGGCATACTATATCGAGGGGGAGGAGTGTGCGAGTACGAGAACGATGAAAAGAGTGGTGGGAGTGAGGCATGGACAGTGACAAGAGAAGAGGGGAAGCTTGTGTTTGTGCTAGGCACACCTGGCTAGAGAGGCATTTCGATCGATGTGTGCCGTAAAGAACGAGCTGGGGGGCCTACACACACCGTGGGTGAACGACCTAAAGTGAAAAGACGAATTTGCGCGATGGAGCTAGAGAATGCTGAGGGGGTGAGAGGGATGCGGGCGTGTGCATGCACAAGAGAAAGTTAGCGCTAGCTACAAAGATAAGAGGGTTGTGTGGGTTTAAAAGATGAATAGAGATCATATATACTTCATTATAAAAAGCGAATTCAGATATTTGAAGAATTTATCATAGTGTTTCAAACCGACGGATGTGTGAATATATATAACGGTGATACACATGGTGTGGTTATGAACATGGTATACTACATTTAATATATTTTATCTCTACTCTTATAAAAAATGGAGTTGTTGATGATGGTGTGCCTGCCATCCTGCATTATAGGCCATCTGATTTATATCTGGCGGATGATGGTTGAAGTTGGCAACAATCATGATTGTAGATTCTTATTGAAATAGAGAAACAAATTCAAATTTAGTTCGAATTGCAGCGGTAGTATAGACATTTGGAATGCACTAAAATGTTGGTATGAGTAGGTTACATGCATTATACAGCAAGCGAAAAAATTTAATCAGACATAACATGGATTCATACTCCCTCCTTCCATCTATATAGGGCGTAATGAGATTTTTAAGACCGCCTTTGACTATTGGCAAGATTAATAGTACATGACATGCACAATGTGAAAATTATATCATTGAAAGAACCTTTCACAGATGAATTTAACGGTGTGCTTTGTGTAAGTTGCATGTCATATATCATTGCTCTAATATTTGGTCAAAGTTAGCATCGAAAAACGCATTAGGCCCTATATAGATGGAAGGAGGGAGTAGCTTTGAATAGCATTTGTATAGTAAAACGGGGCAAGACTCTCTCTTCGTGTGGTGTGAATAGTTTTATTTTTTTCGTTTTCTTTTTGGTTGAGGGAAGTGCGAATTGATTTGGTACGTACAAGTACAATATTACTACACGTTAGGCTTGTCCCTAAAATTCAACCCGCATCTTGTTATATCCCGAAAATTCAGATATCGTGCTCCCAAAACTGGCGCCTTCACAACCCGCGGCTTGCTATCCCGAAATTAAAACGCGCGCAAAAACTCCCTCCAGCTGCCAAATCCCGACACGCGAAATCCCCCTTCTAACCCTGAGCCGAAAGGGCCGCTAGTTCAAATCGGTGGGGGGTACTTTTGTAACACACCCTACATTTTGGACAAGTGCGTTCCTAAGTCATGCTTCACCCCCTCCCATCGCCCCCTTTTCGCCATTCGAAATCCCAGGCCGCCATAACTTCTCCGCTCCAGCCGCGAAACCCCACCCTTCTCCGTCCGCCACGTCACCGCTGCCCAGCCGGAGCCTCTTCCCCGATGATGTCATCCACCGCAACAGCTCGACGTCCCTCGTCCACCTCCCCGGATGAGGATCCGTCATCCATCTCACTGTCCCGCCAGTTCAGCCGCCCCGTCCTCCACCTCCAAGGAGTTGCTCCGACAATCGCCTCATCTATCGCGGCTGCTCCAGCCCCACAGCGTCGCCTTAACCTGCTCCACCGGAACCGCAGCATCCTCACTGACTCCTCGGACGAAGCCGAGGCCTACTCAGCTCCACCAAAGAGGTTGTACACTCATCGCATCGCACCTTCTCCTTAACTCGACCTCCCAGTGTCGACGGTGCTTCATCCCGCACCCCCATGGAGCGGCTACCTTGAAGCCGGCGCCGCGGGCGACATCTCCATGGCGGCTCTCCCCTAGTGCGAGGCCCCTTCGGTGGCGGTGTCCATACCAGCAGGATCTGCTGTTGCTGCTCCGGCTCTCGCTTGATCACTCGCTCGCCTAGCTGCTGCTGTTGCTGCTCTCCCCCTCGCTCGTGCTGCTGCTCTACTCTGATTAAGCCACACTTCAGTCGACTAAATCGACTTTTGGGTCAGTCGATTTTCAAGGGTTGGGGGGCTCGCCGGAGTTAAGGAAGAACCACCCGCAGCGGGGACGGGGGCTTGCCGGAGAGGTACCCCACTATCTATCTTAGGATTCAGGGTGGGGCGGGGGGGCTAGAGGGCTGGCCGGGGCGGCGGTGGCGAGTTGTTTCGGGGCGGCGAGGCGGCCGCCGGGGCCGGCGGTTCGGCCGGTGGTGGCTGGAAGCTCAGGGGGGTGCAGGTTGAAGATGAACTGTAGGCCCTCCCTAAACTACATGTCAAGTGCCTCTCTGCTACCATTGTGTTTAGTTTTGACAGTAGCATTCGGATTCCACAGTAAATTTCAGTTTCGACAGTTAAGTTCAGAGTCAACAGTTTTTACCTCATCTGTTGTAGTCAGGTGGTTTTTGGTGATGTTAATTTTACATCCATTTTACATCATCTATTGGAGATGCTATTAGAATCCCACTTGAGATTGATGATGTCTGTCTTGTGCTGCTTCAGCCTTGATGTCTTACGGCTCACCGGAGCTGCTCCAACGACAGAACGATCCATCACAATAGAGCAGTGCCGTGGACGCTGTCTACAGATTCCTCAGATCTTCCTCCACACCTCCGACAGCCACCTCTACCTCAACTGCTTCAGCGACCAACCCAATGATGCTAAGGTCGACACGGCTACGGCAAAGAGGTTGTACACTTGTTGCATCACTTATTACTATACATTCACGTTGATCCATTAGGGCTATTTTGGTTCAACGGAAAAACATTGATCCACTGGTTTTTACCATCACTCTAAATTTCTGCATGCTCTCCTTACATAATCTCACCATATTTTTTTCATATGCATGTCAGATATTGTACACAGTCATGCTGAACATGTAGAGAAAAAGAGAAGAGTTTTGCACGGCAATACAATGTCATGCAGACATCGCTCCATGGTGGGTTCAATGGCAAACCCTCCCCACCCGTCTCCAGATTGTAATCCAGAGGAAGATATCTGTTCTGAGGCGGATTCGAACGCCGCTGACCACTCATATTTACCCCCCCCCCCCACACACCCCCAAGGTGTTTGCTCTACCTTGGCATGATGATGTTAGTCATATCATGCATATGTTGTCATGCAGTGCCTACTTTTGACATCATATATGTCATCTGCTTAGTTTAGACATGTACTGTAATGCCACCTATTTAGTTTCTATATCATATATGGGAATTATGCAGTCTCATGTCTTTTAGCCAGCCATAATATATGTGAAATGTGCAATGCCATCCTGTTTAACCAGGCATCATATATTTGAATGATATCTTGCCCATCCTTTTCTTCATTACATTTCCATTTGTCGACAATGTTTGTACATTGAACTACTCTTCCTGTGAATCAGCCATTTGGGTGGGAGATGGAAAAATCTGGAGTGAAAACAAGGCCTTCAGAGAAGACAGTGCTACCTGTCGAAGCAGATCTCTTGTTGGGTCCCGATAGCTCCTCAGAGATGGATTCAGAGATAGATGATCAGTCCTATTCCCCCAGTGAGGCATATGCTCTAACTTGACACGGTTATACTGCTCATATCATGCATACGGTGTCTTGCATTGCATAGTTTAGACATCATATACACAATATTCAACACCATGTTCTTAGTTTAGACATCATATCGAATGCCCTCTGTTTAGCATATAAATCACATATGTGAATTAAATGATGTGATCCTGATTACTTAGATAACCTGTAGGTGAATTATGTCATGCGATCCTGTTTAGTTACTCATCATATCTTTGAGTTATGTTATGCTATGCTATCCAGTTTAGATAGACATCATATATGTGAAATTATGTCATGCTATCCATTTTAGTTAAACAATAAACATGTCAACTATTTCATGCCCTCTTTTTTCCACACTATGTATTGCATCTGTCTCTCATACAATGTCTGTACATTCAACTATGTTTCCTGTTTATTAGCCATTTTAATTGGAGCGGGTGATGCCAGTATCTAGCGGACTAAAAACACGGTCTTCAAATAAAATAGTGCTACCTCTTGGTGGAGATAGCACCCCGGTTGTACATGCACAAGAACCAGCCCTACCACACATAACCCAAACTCTCGCAGATTGTACCCCTACTACGACGGACAGAGAACCAGCTTCACCCAATCTAACCCCAACCCCAGCCGATAGTAACCCAGTTCCTGTTGACACAGCACCATCTCCACCACAGAGCTCCCAAACAAGAGCAGTTAGTAAGGCAGCTCCAGTGCCCAAAGGGCCAGTACTATCACGGCGAACCCCAACTCCACCAGTTAGTACGCCTATTCCTATGGAGGAAGCACAACCAGCTAGTCGTAGTTTAGCATCTATCACATTTGATGTTGTTAAATCGTATGTGCGTATCTTCCCATCTTGGAAATATTATATTGAAGATGAAGGAAAATGCCAGTTGCAGGTGTTTGTCCAGGAGTTATGTGTAAGTAATGTTATTCATGGCAATTACTTTGCTTCGTCCCATACATCCTACCTCCATGATGGTTATAATACAGCAAATTTTCCCATTTTTCTCTATAGAGAAGGACCGATTTGGAAACTCAGGATGAGGTAACCTGTGCTAATACCTCTGCTATCTTCAAGAATGCTTGGTGGCAGTGGCAGAATTACCTGAAGAAAACGTACTTCACCGGCAAAGAAACTCATCAAATTCCCTTATGTTCTCCTGAGACACATTTACTGGACGATGACTGGGAACGCCTTGTTCTATACTCGTCTCGAACCAAGAATGTGGTAAGGTCTATGAGCTCATTTTCTATTTTTAAGTATTATATTCTTGCGTCTTACTGTACTCTGTTCATGTAGAACAAGTGCCTAAACCTGAAGAACAACTGTTCTAATTTAAGATTCCATTGCTACCATAGGACATAGATATATGTTTGTTTGATGCTTTTATTATGTACTAGTACTTGGCAATAGAAGACTTGGTAGTTTAATCCTGTCCACCTTACTAATGAACTGGTTCACCGAAATGAGTTTCATATACTAGTACATGCTAAACTTGTTATGTGTCTGCTTGTTTCTTCTTTTAGAATGCTAACAGAATATTGGGGAAGAGTGCCTTATTAAGCAACGGTAAAGGAAGTAATGCAGATAAGGTTCAGGATAGTGACACATCCTGTCTTGGTTTAGTGTTGGAGTTACTGGCCACTACTGCTTGAACAAGCTATTCAAACTCACTATCTGAATCAGTTCGGTTTCTTGAGTCTCAACTACAAGATGAAAGACATCGATCAGCTGTGCTGCGACAAGAAGTGGAAGGACTGCGGAAGTCCCTGGAGCATTTAGATGCATACTTTCTGGTGCAACAGCAAGCGTTGGAGGATTTTAGCGCCAAATAGGACAAAGCTAATCAGCTTGCTAAGCTTATTGCCAGCATGGTGGATACCCAGGATAACGTTTCTTGAGCTCTTCTGAAGTTGTTTCAGTTATGCTCTTGTTTTGCTGCCACGTTTATTTGCACTGGTGGCCAATTTTGATGGCTAGTGTATATGATATGCTGCTTTGTTCCCTATATTTGCACTGGTGGCGTACTTTGATGCCCAGTGGATGTAATATGTGTAATAGCCGTGATAGCCTACGTTAGTTGTTTGCTTATTTATTTCCTTGTTGTCTTGTTTATTTGTTTGCTTGTAGTCATTGTAGTTCTTTTTCCGCAGTTAACTAGTGGCTGCAATAACCTATTTTTTAAAACTAGTCCACAATAACCATGGGCTAATATTTACTGTAGTGACACTGGGCCTCCTACGGGCCGTAGAAATAGTGGGCCTTCTACGGGCCGTAGAAATAGTAGGCCTTCTACGGGCCGTAGAAACAATGGGCCTTCTACGGGTCGTATCATCAATGGGCCTTATACGGGCCGTATGATCGATTGGCCAAACATGAGCCAATAACAGGCCGCATTATGGCCGTAAACAGGCTAGACTTGGAATCGTCCGTTCATGGGCCGACCGTAATGGGCCATCGTTAATAGGCCGTATTTGATGAGGCTATGAAAATGGCCCAACGTATTAACTGACCACAAATGGGCCGACTGTAACCACGGGCTGAATTTGGCCCACAAGCAGAAAATGACAGTAACAGGCCGTAAGTAAACGAATGCTGGAAATGAGCCCAAGAATAAATGGGCTCTGAGAAGGCCGAAAGACAACATGGGCTGGAAACGGCCCAACGGAATAGCAGGCCGTTAATGGGTATAAAGTGATACACTGTTCATTACGGGCCAGTTTCACCACGGGCCGTTAATGGGTGTAAAGTGATACACTGTTCATGACGGGCCAGTTTCACCACGAGCCGTTAATAGGCCAAGAGTTACATAGGGCCTCATATGGGCCGAAAGACGTCATGGGCCATACATGGGCCAGAAGTGAAAACGGGTTGGAATCATATTGGATGGCCCAGATGACGCTACTGGGCCTAATTCGGATAGGGCGTAACGGGCCTTGGTTTAGCGGGCTGTAAATGGGCTATATGCGAACAGGCCGTTAACAGGCTTTCCATGGGCCGGCCCGCCACCTTTTGACCAAGTCAAATGGGCCGGCCTTTTCACAGGAATGGGCCTCTGTTGGGCCGTGCCACGTGTCAACGTATCATAGGCGCCTATCTGACCCACTGACGAGCTGACACGTGTTTCGTCCGGCCAATAAGAATTTTACACGTGGAAATTTCCCATTGGTCGGGGCTGTTAACGGGTTATCGGATCCAAAACCCGACCCGATAGCTTAACGGCGTTCCGTTACGGTGGATGCCACGTGTCGGTCACCCTTGACAAAATCACTTCTGCGACGCGTGATTTATCATCATGGAAGTGGACACTTCTGTGATGATAATTTTGGTAATGTCATGGAACACTTCTACGACAGCACAGGTATGACTATCTTGATTCTGTCATAAATTTGTCATGGATGTATATGCATGACAAAAAAACGACCTACTGTGACAAACACGTATCATCACGGAAGTGTATTTTTATTGTAGTGTCTGCACGAATTTATTTAATGATCTGATCCTTTTTGGAAACGCCGCTGCTCGTGGCATTGCTACTCCACATAGAAATGCCAAGCTAGGCAGGGTTGCTGCCCTGGCCCATGGTCAGACCGAGCTTGCGTTGATCGCAACGTGGCAGGCTAGAAACTCCGAGCCAGCCAGCATTGCTAGAAATGCCACAGGTTGTGGTGTTTCTAATCTAGATATTTTAAGTGGTCGTGGGGATCTCACTCACCACTCACCACTCACTCTCTTCTCCCCCATCAGCCTACCCCGAGCTCTTGCCTTTTTTCCCTTTGTCTCCCCACTTGAACCCTCTCAAATCGATTGTGTTGGTCCGTGGATCTGGTGTCATTTCCGTTCCTTGAGGTAATCTCCTTCATCTCACAATTTTTTACTGGTTGGATTTGTCTATTTGGATGTTTTTTTCATGTGGTTCTGATACGTCTCCAACGTATCTATAATTTTTGATTGCTCCATGCTATATTATCTACTATTTTGGGCAATATTGGGCTTTATTATCCACTTTTATATCATTTTTGGGACTAACCTATTAACCGGAGGCCCAACCCAGATTTGCTGTTTTATGCCTATTTCAGTGTTTTGAAGAAAAGGAATATCAGACGGAGTCGAAACGGAATGAAATCAACTGGAGAAGTTATTTTTGGAAGGAAACACACCTGATGGACTTGGACCCCACGTCAAGGAAGGAACGAGGTGCTCACGAGGGTGGGGGCACCCCCCCCCCTAGGGCGCGCCCCCCTGTCTTGTGGGGCCCTCGTGGCTCCCCTGACGTACTTCTTCCGCCTATATAACTCCACGTACCCTAAAACTTCCAAAACGCACAATAGATCGGGAGTTCCGCCACCAGAAGCCTCCGTAGCCACAAAAAACCAATCTAGACCCGTTCCGGCACCCTGCCGGAGGGGGCAATCCTTCTCCGGTGGCCATCTTCATCATCCCGGTGCTCTCCATGATGAGGAGGGAGTAGTTCTCCCTCGGGGCTAAGGGTATGTACTAGTAGCTATGTGTTTGATCTCTCTCTCTCTCTCGTGTTCTTGAGATGTTACGATCTTGATGTATCGCGAGCTTTGCTATTATACTTGGATCCTATGATGTTTCTTCCGCCCTCTACTCTCTTGTAATGAATTGAGTTTTCCCCTTGAACTAATCTTATCGGATTGAGTCTTTAAAGATTTGAGAACACTTGATGTATGTCTTGCCGTGGATATCTGTGGTGACAATGGGATATCACGTGATTCACTTGATGTATGTTTTGGTGATCAACTTGCGGGTTCCGCCCATGAACCTATGCATAGGGGTTGGCACACGTTTTTGTCGTGATTCTCCGGTAGAACTTTGGGGCACTCTTTGAGGTCCTTTGTGTTGGTTGAATAGATGAATCTGAGATTGTGTGATGCATATCGTATAATCATACCCACAGATACTTGAGGTGACATTGGAGTATCTAGGTGACATTAGGGTTTTGATTGATTTGTGTCTTAAGGTGTTATTCTAGTACGAACTCTAGGGCTCTTTCTGACACTTATAGGAATAGACCAACGGATTGATTGGAAAGAATAACTTTGAGGTGGTTTCATACCCTACCATAATCTCTTCGTTCGTTCTCCGCTATTAGTGACTTTGGAGTGACTCTTTGTTGCATGTTGAGGGATAGTTTTATGATCCAATTATGTTAGTATTGTTGAGAGAACTTACACTAGCGAAAGTATGAACCCTAGGCCTTGTTTCAACACATTGCAATACCGTTTACGCTCACTTTTATCACTTGCTACCTTGCTGTTTTTATATTTTTAGATTACAAAGACTATTATCTACTATCCATATACCACTTCTATCACCATCTCTTCGCCGAACTAGTGCACCTATACAATTTACCATTGTATTGGGTGTGTTGGGGACACAAGAGACTCTTTGCTATTTGGTTGCAGGGTTGCTTGAGAGAGACCATCTTCATCCTACGCCTCCTACGGATTGATAAACCTTAGGTCATCCACTTGAGGGAAATTTTCTACTGTCCTACAAACCTCTGCACATGGAGGCCCAACAACGTCTACAAGAAGAAGGTTTTGTAGTAGACATCAGGTTCCTAACCCTAGTTTTGAACATTGTTCCATAATATGATGTTTGTAGTGTTTACTAATGAGTATTGTTGTTCTAGTAGTGTTTACTAATAGTGACGTTGATGAACAAACCTTATGGTTTGGGTTATGCTTAATGTCAGGATTTAGGGTTAGGGTCTGGGTCTGGGTAATGCTTAATTTGGATGAACAATGCTGTTCTTAGTGGTTTTGTATGCAATGTTTTATATTTTGCATTGTTTATTTCTTGTACTTATGTTCCCGTTTTGTAGATGGAGAAGATTGTGGATCTTCATTATGTTGACAAAGCGGCATTTGTGAATGTTGATATTGTTGACAAGTATGAGGAAGTGTTGATATTTGTTAAGAGTCCTAGTTATGAAGAGGTTGTGGAAGAAACACGAACTAGATTAAAGTGGATGGATCCAAGTGACCAAGTTATATTTGTAGGAAGATATGATATTGGGATGGCACACAAGTGTCGAATGAAGACAATACCTATCAAGCCCAATTTGCATTGGGGTGCATATAAGGAGGTTGTTGCATCCTCAAAACTCTAATCACTCAAAGTGTTTGCAACTAAGGTGGTCAAGTCTCCTCTCTTTCATGTTGACTTGAACCAAACTGTTGGGGATATCACTATCAAGTATGTCCTGCCCAGGAGGGGCCGGGTCAACTATTATGACGATTCGTCTATAATGAAGCCCAAGGGTATACTAAGATGGCGGTTCATAGATAGGCTTGTAAGAGGCCCAAGTCCAGAGGCGGCTTAAGGCCCGTAAGTGTAAACCGCCATGTACATGTAGACTTTTAATGTAAGGCATGTAAGATACGTCACCGAGCCAGACATGTTGTATGAGCCGGCCGGGACTATGTAGGCCGCAGGGCGTCGACCCATGTATATAAGGGGACAACCCGGCAGCGGTTTAGGGCAAGAAACATCAAATCGAAATTCGGGCAAAGCGTGTTTGCTCCATGGTAATCGAAACCCTAGCAATACCACCACAAACTGGAGTAGGCCTTTACCTTCACCGCAAGGGGCCGAACCAGTATAAACTCTTTGTGTCCTTTGTCCCGTTTAACCCCTTGAAGCTAACATCGTCGCAATGGCTCCACAACTAAGTCCTTCCATGAGGACATCTGCCGTGACACTTCCATGAAAGTTGGCGCCTACCATGGGGCTAGCGCATGGTGGTTTTGAGTTCTTAAAGGGCAGCGTCGAAGGGCTCAAGGGATACGTTGTGGGCCGGATGACCAAGAGTCGTCGCGGCAAGCTCTACATCGACTATGCAGGCTGGGGCCCCGAGGCTGGCTCAATTGAGTATGGGTACCAGGTCCCCTTTGGCAGAATCCACGTCTTCATCGACAAGATTGGCGAGCCGGGCCCTGAGACGGACATCTGCACCGACATCATCGAGACGGCTCAGCATGCATGACCAGCCAGGGCTCAACCCGCTGTAAAGCATGTCTTCGTTGGATTCACCCATGGGGTTGAGTTGGGAAGCTCTGTCTCTGGCGGTGAGACGGAAATCTGCTCTGAGGATGAGTCTACAGGCGAGACCAATTCAATGTATCAACTGCAAGATGGATGACTTGGGGGCTGTTCCGATGGCGATAGTATTCCAGACCCCCGTGAGCCACCAAACAGGGTGGCGATCTTCATGGCCGGCATCCAGTCGGTTCTTGGCTCGACAGCCATCGCGGCTATGACTTCTAGTGCGGCCACAGTCATGGTAGCCGGGGCTGGCGGTTCAGCTTGCCCGCCGGCTCAAGTCTTAACAGATCTATTGGACACTCTAGCGACTCTGATGGAGGTTGAGGTGACCCCAGACAACCAGGAGCAACAAAAGGTAGAAGTGGCTAAATTGCATGATGGAATAGCGCAAGCTAAAGCAGACTTAGTGGTAGAGAACACTAAGATGGCTGCAGAGCAAGCCGTCTTGGACGCCCAAGCATAGCGGATTCAAGCAGATTCATAGGGTAGATCAGAACGCTTCGCACGAAGTATTGAGGAGAAAGCACTGGAGTCGTTTGCCCCTGGTTTACGAGTCGAGGGACCTCTTCAACCCCCCTGGAGCGGGGGCCAGTAACCCGCCGCTGGTAAATCAAATAGTTGAACCGCCAAGCCTGTCACGTATGAACAGCACCCCGCCTCAGCATGTGATAACACCATCGGGTCATTACCCCACCCCTCTGGACAACATGATTGCTGCAGCTATGTGATTGGTGGCTCTACCAGATGAGGGTGAAACCCCAGTGACGGTTGAAACCCGAAGGGCCAGGGAGCTTCTTCAAACAGCTTTGGTGCAGCAGCAGTCTTATTCTTATAGTCGTGATCGGATCCATGCAATCCCTCGCCCAAGTCGGAGCTACAACAGGCACATTGACTCACCAGCGGTCTCAAGTACTGAACAGCGCCGTAACCAGCCTCACGGGCATGACTTGGCGCGCAATGGAGTCAATGCACAGGATTTGGTGGACCAAGCCAGAGCACGTCGGGAGGCTGAGCTGGCGGCTCAACTGGCGGCTCATCAGCACGCGCCGGTTTACCCGACCGCTTCAATTGAGGCAGGTGTGACTTCTAAGGCTTTCGGTGTACCATGTCTAACGGCAGCTATACGAAACGAGTGTCTGCCCAAAGACTTCAAAGGCCCTAGTAAGGTGCCTAATTACATGGCCGATCAACCCCCTGAGGCGTGGGTGGAAAGTTATGAGATGGCTATGGAAATGTTGGATGTCAGCGAGGCTGTGTATGCTAAGTACTTCACCATGATGTTAGAGGGTACGGCTTGCACCTGGTTGAAAGGGTTGCCGACTAACTCCATCGGGTCATGGGCGGAGCTGAAGACCCGGTTTATCCAGAATTTCAAAGACATGTGCAACCAGCCTATGTCGATTGTGGATTTGGTTTCTTGTGTTCAGGCGGAGGGTGAATAAACAACCAGCTGGGTGCACCGGGTTTCGACCATCATCCATTCTTTGGATAATATCATTGTTGGTTCAGCGGTTCTGATGTTGGATAAATATTGCCGGTTCATTCCACTCAAGCAGAAGCTTGGGCGGCTCAAGCGTCATTGCAACGACATGGGGGAGATGATGGCGGCTCTTGTAAAATATGCTGATTCTGATGGTACCAAGGACCCCGACTCTGAAGGTGAAAGATCGGGAAAGGGAAAGAAGAGTAACGACAGGAAAAGACAGCAGTACAACTCTACCAATCAGGGGCGGCAACGGTAAGCGCAAAGCTGATGACTTTGTGGCTAACACCGGTGCACGCAATTATAACCAGCGTAGTAAGGGACAACTGGTTCCAAGGGCAGGATTTGACCTTGAAGCAATGTTAAATCAGTCGTGTCCAAAACATGGAACGGATCAGAAGCCGGCTACTCATTCATGGAAAGATTGCAGAATCATGAGAAGCTTTAGGGAGTCCATCCAGTGCCACCATGGCCCGAATGGCGGATCAGGGTCCGGTTCTCATGGCCGGGTCATGGAGGCGGCAGTTCAAGTTTTGGGTTTCAAGGTCACAGTAACCAGGGTGGTTACAATCAGCAGAGTAATCAGGGAAGTCAACAGCAGCAACAGTCTGGTTATCAGAGCAATCCAAAGCAGTTGAATAGTGGGCAGTACCACGTTTTCACCACCAGTTTGTGTAAACGGGATCGAAAGCTTCACAAGAGAGTTGTGAACGCCGTTGAGCCAGCGGTGCCACGTTACTTACGGTGGTCAGAGCAGCCTATTGTGTGAGGTCGTGAGGATCATCCGCCCCGGGTTGATAATCCGGTTCACCTGGCTCTGGTGGTGGCGCCTCAGGTTGGGGGCTATAAGTTTACTAAGGTGCTCATGGATGGAGGTAGCAACATTAACATCCTTTATTATGAGACCTTCCATCGCATGGGACTGACTAAGAATCTTAAGCCATCAAACACTGTCTTCCATGGTGTGGTGCCGGGTAAGTCGGCCTACCCAGTGGGTAAGATAGCTTTGGAAGTTGCCTTTGGAGACGAGCATGATTCCCGATCTGAGACTTTAACCTTTGAAGTAGTCAAAATCAAAAGCCCTTATCATGCTCTGTTTGGGCGGCCGGCTTATGCTAAGTTCATGGCGAGGCCCCGTTATGTCTACTTGTAGCTTAAGATGCTGGGTTACAAGGGCACCATCACAGTGCATGGGAGTCGCAAGGTGGTCCTAGAGTGTGAGGAAGGGGATGCGGCTTATGCAAAATCGGTTTGTGCAATGGAGGAGCTAAAATTTTACAACGATAATGTTGACCCGGCAAACATGACGTCCTTGAAAAAGCCAACCATAGAGCATGATCCTTCATTAAAGTTTAAGTCGGTAGATGATACTAAATTGATTGACTTTGTCCCTGGAGACTCATCTAAATAGTTCAGCATCAGCGCTAACCTGGATCCGAAATAGGAAAGCACGCTCATCGAGTTCATTCAAGAGAACTGGGACATCTTTGCATGGAAACCTTCAGACATGCCGGGTGTACCGAAGGAACTCGCCGAGCACACTCTTAATATTGATCCGGAGTTTAAGCCGGTCAAGCAAGTCCTTCACCGATTTAACGAGGAGAGGCGGAAGGCCATTGGTGAGGAAGTGGCCCGGCTTTTGGCGGCCGAGTTTATTATTGAAGTTTTCCATCCTGAGTGGTTGACTTACCCGGTGCTAGTGCTTAAGAAGAACGGCACTTGGCGAATGTGGATTACACGAACTTAAACAAGGCTTGTCCGGCTGATCAGTTTGCTCTCCCTCGTATTGATCAAATCATTGATGCTACGGCAGGTTGTGAGCGTTTGAGTTTTTTGGATGCTTATTCAGGTTATCATCAGATCAAGATGGCGGTTAAGGACCAGGAGAAAACGGCTTTCATTACTCCGTTTGGAGCCTTCTGCTATGTATCTATGCCTTTTGGGCTCAAGAGTGCCTAGGCGACTTATTAGCGGTGTGTACAAAATTGCCTTCACAATCAGATTGGACGCAATGTTCATGCTTATGTAGATGATATTGTGGTGAAGTCAAGAGGGAAGGAGACCGTGATTGATGATTTGAAGGAGACGTTTGACAATCTCCGGGTCTACAAGATGATGCTTAACCCGGCTAAGTGTGTCTTTGGAGTACCAGCAGGCAAACTCTTGGGATTTTTGGTTTCTAACACAGGCATTGAAGCTAACCCAGAGAAAATCAAAGCCATTACTTCCTTGGCTAAACCGGCGTGTATCAATGATGTTCAGCGTCTGGCGGGTCGTATTGTAGCTTTAAGCCGTTTCATAAGCCGGCTGGGTGAGAAAGCTATCCCCTGTCACCAGATGATGAAGAAGACGGATCACTTTGTTTGGAGTGATGCTGCTAATCAAGCGTTTGAGGTTCTGAAGAAACAATTGGCTGAGCCGCCCGTGCTTGCTGCTTCTATTGATAAGGAGCCTCTGTTGTTATATGTGGTTGCTAATAGCCGGGTTGTCAGTGTGTCCATTGTGGTGGAAAGGAAAGAGGAAGGCAAGGAGTACCCGGTTCAACGACCGGTTTATTACATCAGTGAGGTGCTTATCGAATCCAAACAAAGGTATCCACACTGGCAGAAACTTGTATATGGGGTTTTCATGGCAAGCCAGACACTTAAGCAATATTTCCAAGGTCATCCCATCACTGTGGTTAGTTCTGCTCCTCTAGGAGATATCATCCAAAACAGGAAAGCCACAGGCCGGGTTGCTAAGTGGGCCATTGAACTAGGTCCTCACGATTTAAAGTATGTGCCACGCATGGCCATAAAGTCCCAAGCACTTGTGGATTTCATCAATGATTGGACAGAGTTGCAGGCACCTGAGGCAAAGCCGGATAACACATATTGGACTATTCACTTTGATGGATCCAGACAACTGGAGGGCTCGGGGGCTAGAGTTGTTTTGACTTCCCCACGAGGTGACAAGTTTTCTTATGTCCTCCGGCTAATGTTCCCCTGTACTAACAATGTAGCTGAGTGTGAGGCCTTGCTCCATGGTCTTCGGATGGATAAGGAGATGAATTTAAGCCAGGTGAGGTGCTTTGGCGATTCAGATCTGGTGGCTCAGCAAGTTTCTGGTACTTGGGATTCTAAGGATCCGCTTATGGCGGCTTATCACCGAGAGGTTGATGCCACTGCAGGTCACTTCAAGGGTTACCAAGTTGAGAATATTGACTGAAGGAAGAATGAGGCAGCTGACAATTTAAGTCAGCTAGGTTCACAACGTAAACCAGTACCACCTAACACATTCTTGGATGTTTTACTCAACCCATCAGTCAAATTACCAATGGAGGAGGACCTCGCTGTTCCTGACCCGGAAGCACAATTGGTGGCGGCTCTTCATGCTATTCCTAATTGGACGGTTCCGTATCTGACTTACATGACTCGGGGTGAGTTGCCAAAGGATGAGGTCTTGGCCAGATAGATAACCTGACGGTCTAAGTCAATGATGATTGTTAATGGGGAGTTGCACCATCGCAGTGTCACAGGGGCATTTCAATGTTGCGTCTCTCTGGAAGAAGGTTGTGAGATTTTACGAGAGATCCATGAAGGAGATTGTGGTCATCATGTCGGCTCTAAATCTCTTGTAGCCAAGGCTTTCCGTCATGGGTTCTATTGGTTGACGGCTCATGCTGATGTTAAGGATTTGGTAAGTAGATGTGACGGCTGCTAGAAATTTTCACGACGAGCTCATGTGCCGGCTCAAGAATTGAGGATGATTCCAATTACTTGGCCGTTTGCAACTTGGGGGCTTGATATGGTTGGGCCTTTTAAGAGGTCCAAGGATAAGAAGACCCACCTCTTAGTGGCAGTTGATAAGTTTACTAAGTGGGTTGAAGCAGAGCCGGCCAGTAAATGTGATGCTGCAACGGCGGTTCAATTCATGAAGAAGGTGATCTTCCGTTTTGGCTTTCCGCACAACATTATAACAGATAATGGCACTTATCTTTCAAAAGGTGCTATGGAAGAATTTTGTCAACAGGAGCATATCCGGCTTAACGTTTCCTCTGTGGCTCACCCTCAATCCAATGGGCAGGCAGAATGAGCAAATCAGGAGATTCTGCGAGGTATCAAGCCCCGGCTTATGGTTCCTTTGCAGAGAACACCGTCTTGTTGGGTGGAGGAGTTACCGTCAGTGTTATGGAGCATCAATACAATTCCCAACAGGTCTATGGGTTACACACCTTTTTTCATGGTTTATGGGGTAGAGGCAGTTCTCCCTAGTGACATCCGTCACGACTCACCTCGGGTGGCGGCTTATGTTGAAGCTGACAATGAAAAGGCGCGTCAAGACGCACTTGACCTATTGGATGAAGAGCGTGATCTTGCGGTGGCTCGTTCGATGATTTACCAGCAAGATCTATGGTGTTATCACAGCCGTCGGGTCAAAACCAGAACCTTTCAAGAAGGCGACTTAGTGCTCCGGCTCATCCAGGATCAGACAGATATGCACAAGTTGTCACCACCTTGGGAAGGACCTTTTGTGGTCAGCAAGAATTTACATAATGGGTCATACTACCTTATCGACGTTAGAGACAACAAGGACTCACGCACATCAGAGGAGGAGACCCATCGGCCGTGGAACATTGCTCATCTTCGACCCTACTATACTTGAGCCTTCGGCTCTCCTAATGTACATAGTTATCTGATGTATATATTATAAGCAGTATAATAAAGCCGGCATCCCTAACAATTCAGGGCCTCTTTCGTTTCACTTCTTTGAAATTGAGTTTTTATCATCATTTAAGAGGCCCAACGCCCACAACCTCAGGGACCAAAGAGAGTTGGATGCACAGCACAGCTAAAACATAGGTCACTGATGATCATTTGGGGGCTTCCTGCTCATCGAGCATAGCTATCGGTACCCTCTTGATCGGCTCAATGCCAAAAAATTATATGGTCACTTGGGGGCTTCCTGTTCAAACATAGGTGTATTCACCAAAGAGAACATAGCTGTTGGTACCTTCTTGATCGGCTCAACGCCACACTTGTAAGTATGTCAATTGGGGGCTTCTTGTTCAAACATAGGCGTATTCGACCAAAGAGAACATAGCGTTACTACCCTCTTGACCAGGTTTGTTCAAACATAGGCGTATTCGACCAAAGAGAACAAACTCTGACCAGGTTATCCTACCTGTACACCAGCTACTTCAACTCCATCAGGTCATCCTGATTGACCCGCTGAACTCTTAATGATCAGTCTTTATGGCGTATTCGACCAAGATCTGAGCTCGATTAAGGTTCAAACGGCGAATTGTCATGCGAGAGCACGGTTTACAGATAGTCAGGATGAATCCAGGCTTCATAAGCCACCTTCCTTGGAACTTGGATAAATCGGCCCGTGATGTATGTTGTTACTCTGGCCCCGCGTACTCCTAATAAGCCTTTGAGCAAGACCAGACTTTATCCAGGGTTCAAATGTTGATTGGGCACACTGTGAGTCAAGCTCACGGCAGCACGAACAATCTAGTGGCTCAGGCTAGTTTCATTGAAGAAGACACTTCGGCTCGGCAGCCTACAAAAGCCTCGAATTTCTTCTGTGTATTCTTTAATGGTTTTTTCGTTGTTTTCTGTTTTTTTATAAATCGGGCCTACCTGCCCTGTTTATGGCTCATATTTGAAGCATATTTTGGGTTTTACAACCCGTCAGGAGGACAGACTTAAGTCGTCAGAGCGTAAGGAATCCCATGCTTGGAGTTAATTCTAACATTTCCAGCTGCATGAAAGCTGATAAGCCAACAGTTTAAGCATATACTACAGGTATGCAATTTTATTTAGCAAGTATCAGACCGGCTCTGGTTATGGACTATTTGTCCCCAATGGTTTCAATTGGGTATCATGACCCTCCCAGCAGTAAGCCGCCAGGGCACTTGTGTTTTTTCTTTGTGTGCAGGATAATAATCATTCAAATCTGCATATATCAAAGACTATCATACCCATAATGGTTTTAAGAACCAGTGGATCAGCAGGGTTATGAAAAACAAAAACGTGCATGATGGCATGGCAGATCTAAGTTTTAACTATCCTATTACATGGCTCCATGAGCCAGAATGAGATCAAGTGTTTTTTCAAAGATCAAGTCTCTAAACCGCCTGGCAATTCAATCTTCTTGACCTTGCTGATGGGAGGCCTCCGGTTCATCCCTTGTCAGTTCTTCTTCCTCTTCCACAGTTTGGAAGTTTGGTTTTGACTAGTCAAAGCCACGCAAGGCAAAGAATTCAGTTTCGTCGTCAATCAGATTGGATCAGTTAATTTCATGAGCGGAAGTGTGCTTACGAATCAGCGAAATTAAGTCCATCACTTTGTACGCGGGCGTATGCATCTTTTGGTTCTCTACGTCGTAAGACGGCTGATATTTGGAGAGGTTGGTTTCTTCGGCAATGACTGTCGCATGAGGACGGATTGCTTTAACACAAGAAACGAAGTCCTGTTGATCAAAAGAAGTACTGTCCTCCTTCAGACTTGGATATCCACTGGCTACATCAGCCGGGTCTAACTCCGGTACCCACGCATTAGCACGGCTCAAGGCCGTCACAGTGCCGGTTCTCGCACGTGACCGTTTTATCTCTTGAATCCTGGTGGGCAAGATTGATAATTTCTTCAGCACATCGCTTAACAGATTGGGTCATTGATTAGCCGAGGAGATGGTAGCCAATGTACGTTGAGCTCCAGTATACAATTGCTCGACAAGAGTATAGACCGCCTTGAGGTTCACAAGTGTGTCTTAGCTAAGGTTGCTACTCCTGGGACCTGAGTAAGTTATAGATTGGTTAAATGGCAGTTTACATTATTGCGACAAGTACTTACTTTGGATGAATAACAAGGTTACTCACCGAAGATAGCAGAAACCATCCGGGATACACGGTGTTTTAAACCGGAGAGCTCAGTAGTCACCTCCTGAAGAGCTGCTTCTGCTTTCTCGGCCCGCTGCATTAAAGCAGTCTTTTCTTCAACCCAAATCTTTTTCTCCGCCTTAAAATGGGTCTTCAGTTTTTCTGACTCAGCTATGCTAAACTAGAATTTTGACTCAGCTTTACAGGTCTCGGTTTCCTGAGCCGCCAGCTGGGTTTTTGCATTGTTCAATTGAGACTCCAGTTCAGCAGTAGCAGCCTATATGAAGCATAGAGTTACAAATACATTTATATCAGGATTGCAACAATAAAAGTCCCAAGTCCTTTGCAAGCAACAACACTTGGCACTTGGGGGCTAATGTCTGTCAAAACAATTTTTTAAAGAAACGACTATTATGAATAAAGTCCCAAGCACTTTGCAAGCAACACTACTTGGCACTTGGGGGCTAATGCATATTGCTTGTATCTTAGTAATGATGAGCCGGATGTGTCGTAAACAACCTCAGCCGACTCATGGGGACTATGCAGTTAAGCTTTACTTTCTTACACAGTGATAAATAGGACCGGCTCAATCATACTGATTAAACCGGCCCTTGGGAACTACGAATGCAAAATTACGCTATTTCAGCATCCGGTTTAGTTTTAAATCGGACTTGGGGGGGAGTCTAGGACAGAAGCTTATGATTCTTCTAAGTCCACAGATTATTCAGTCTTATCATAATCAGAAGACTTGGGGGCTAGCAGGATGTACATAACTTATGTAAGCCGGATGACATACCTCATATTTCTGGTGCATCTGCTTCACCATCTCAATTTCCAAGTCATGGCTGGAGTGTACTTGGTTAAGATAACCAGACAATAATTCACTACTGCTCAATTGAGCATAGTGGGAGACATCAAATCTCACTTTCCGTCTCTCGTTCACTTCTTGCTTGGTAGAATGTTGGGCTAAGACAGTTGGGTTCACCGATTCAGTAAAACCAGTGCCAGTGATCAGGATGTCATCAGTGTAAGTCTCTAGCGACTTAAATGAGCTTGACGGTTCGGTATTTAAAGAGTCAATGTTGGTTTGATCAACAGAGATATCAGGCATCTCAGCTTGAGTGTTAGAAGTAGGATCTTCTGGTTGTTGTTTAGAGGCTTCTGGTGCAGAGGCTTGCTGGTCCGGTTCAGCAACTTTAGGGTCTTCAGCTGGCTTGGTCACCCTTGCTTTCTTGTTAGGCTTTGCTTGCCCACTGAAAGAGTCAGGACAAGTCAGTATAATGGTGAGGATATAAAGTATAGGAGAAAGGTATTTGTTCTTACCTAGGGGCAGTCTTGAAATCCGGTAGTTCGGTCTGAGATGAATTGCCAGAGGAAGAACGAGAACCTCCTGGAAGTTTGAATCAAAGGAATTGAGTGGCTGGCGAAAGAGACCCACCAGTAAATAAAAAGAGTTGAGGTCTAAAGAACCTCATTTTGGCGTTTTCGAGGAGCGGGGGTGTTTGGTAAGCCAGAGGATAATTCTTCACCTCCGCTGGTCCGGGTCTGACGTAGATTCTCGTGTTGCTGTCGTTTCAAAAGAAAGCGAGGATCTAAATAAGCCAAGGGGTGTGAAAACCTTACTTTCCGGGTTACTCACCGAAGTTTCTGTCTTGGCAAAGGTTCTGAGTCGGAGGAAATGATAGTTACTGATACGTCTCCGTCGTATCTACTTTTCCAAACACTTTTGCCCTAGTTTTGGACTCTAACTTGCATGATTTGAATGGAACTAACCCGGACTGACGTTGTTTTCAGCAGAATTGCCATGGTGTTATTTATGTGCAGAAACAAACGTTCTCGGAATGACCTGAAACTTCACGGAGCCACTTTTCAGAAAATAAGAAAAATACCTACAAAAGATGAAGGCCAGGGGGCCCACCACCTCTCCACAAGGGTGGGGCGCGCCTGCCCCCCTAGGGCGCGCCCCCTACCTCGTGGGCCCCCTGCTGCCTCTCCGAAAAAAATCAGAGAGAAGAAATCATCGCGTTTTACGACATGGAGCCGCCGCCAAGCCCTAAAACCTCTCGGGAGGGCTGGTCTGGAGTCTGTTCGGGGCTCCGGAGAGGGGAATCCATCGCCATCATCATCATCAACCATCCTCCATCACCAATTTCATGATGCTCATCGTCGTGCGTGAGTAATTCCATCGTAGGCTTGCTGTACGGTGATGGGGTGGATGGGATCTATCATGTAATCGAGTTAGTTTTGTTAGGGTATGATCCCTAGTGTCCACTATGTTCTGAGATTGATCTTGCTATGACTTTGATATGCTTAATGCTTGTCACTAGGGCCCGAGTGCCATGATTTCAGATCTGAACCTATTATGTTTTCATCAATATATGGGTGTTCTTGATCCTATCTTGCAAGTCTATAGTCACCTATTATGTGTTATGATCCGTTAACCCCGAAGTGACAATAATCGGGATACTTACCGGTGATGACCGTAGTTTGAGGAGTTCATGTATTCACTATGTGTTAATGCTTTGTTCCGGTTCTCTATTAAAAGGAGGCCTTAATATCCCTTAGTTTCCGTAAGGACCCCGCTGCCACGGGAGGGTAGGACAAAATATGTCATGCAAGTTCTTTTCCATAAGCACGTATGACTATATTTGGAATACATGCCTACATTATATCAATGAACTGGAGCTAGTTCTGTGTCACTCTAGGTTATGACTGTTACATGATGAACCGCGTCCGGCATAATTCTCTATCACCGATCCATTGCCTACGAGCTTTCCATATATTGTTCTTCGCTTATTTACTTTTCCGTTGCTATTGCTATCATCACTACAAAATACCAAAAACATTACTTTTACTACTGTTACCTTTTGTTACCGTTATCACTACTATCATATTACTTTGCTAGTAAACACTTTGCTGCAGATATTAAGTTTCCAGGTGTGGTTGAATTAACAACCCAGCTGCTAATACTTGAGAATATTCTTTGGCTCCCCTTGTGTCGAATCAATAAATTTGGGTTGAATACTCTACCCTCGAAAACTGTTGCGATCCCCTATACTTGTGGGTTATCAAGAATATTTTCTGGCGCCGTTGCCGGGGATCATAGCTCTATTCTTTGAGTCATCTGGGATATATATCTGTGTAACGCCCGGATAATCTTGCTACAGTAATCCCACACTAATCATGCCATGTCATCCTGATTACTGTTGCTAAACGCCCGTTAGTTCAAACCGCGTCGAATTCAAATTTAAAATTTAAAATTAATGTCGGCAATAAAAGTTTTCAAAAATTGAAACAAAAATGTTCGGTGGTTGCTAATTATTACACAGGTAATTATGGGGCAGCAAACCCATTTCTGTAAAATGTCTAAATAGTTTAAAAGGTTTAAAAGCAGAAATGCAAAAGGATAAAAAAACAAAACAAAGAAAAAAAGGGACAAAGCAACCCCCCTCTCACTGGGCCAAGTGGCCCAGCTGGCCTCAGCCGCCCGAACGGGCCAGCCCACCCCACGGCCCAGCCCCCCCCCCCCCCCCCCCCCCCCCCCCCCCCCCCCCCCCACGCCTCCCTTATCCCCCCCCCACGACCGAAACCCTAGCTCACCCCCACCCCCACTCTCCCCCGCACGTCTCTCCCTCTCCCTCCCAGCGCCGCCACACACTCAGCGCCCCAGCGCTCGGCGCCCCCATCCCATCGCCCCGTCGGCCTCATCCCGACCCCGCCGCCTCTCCCCGGCGACCGCGCCGCCCCACTCCTCGACGCCGGCGCCTCGCCTCGTTACCGACCCTGAAGCCACCGGATCGAGCCGCGCCCCGCCGCCTGGACACCGCCGCCCCAAGTCGCCGCTACCCGCCGCCGGCGGCCTCGACACCGCCGCCCGTCGCTCGCTACCTCGTCTCCCCGAGCCCACTGCCGCCCCCCTACGCTCCGCTGTGAGCCCCTCACCGATTCCCCCTCGTCCTTCCCTGTCCCCGCGCCATATGCGCCTCCCTCGACGCGCCACCGCGCGCACGCTCACCATCGCGTCCGCCGCGCCCATCGCCGCGAGCCCCGCGTCACTCGCTCGCCGCCGAACCAGCGCTCGCCGAGCTCGCATCGCCCGCGACCGCCCTCTGGCCCCGCCCACGGCTCACCACCCCAGCGCGCGCGCCGGCGACGCTCGCCGCCCTGCCTTCCCCTGCGCCGCTCGCCCGCGGACCCCCCCTGCTACCGCGCTGCCGCGCCGCTCGCCGGTGACACCCCGCCGTGCCCTGGTTGCCTTGCCCCCCGGACGGGCTCGACCCCGCACGGGGCGCCCGTAACCGCACGCCCGCTATGGCCCTAGGCCACTGACCGAACGGGCCCAGCCCCCCCCCCCAAAATATATATATATATATAATAAATAAATAAAATAAAAATGAATTAATAAAATTAATAATTAATTAGTTAATTAATTGGTGAATTAATTAAGTTAATTAATCAAGTTTAAATTAACTAATCTCTAATTAACCTAAACAGTATATGACAGGTGGGTCCCACCCAGTCAACCCCTGTTGACTGGTGACGTCAGCATGACATCATGCTGATGTCATAAATCCAAATTTTGAATTAAATTAAATAATTAATTAAATTCCAGAAATTAATAAAATCTTTAGAAAATCATATCTTTTAATCCGTAACTCGGATGAAAAAGTTTTATACATGAAAGTTGCTCAGAACGACGAGACGAATTCGGATACGCAGCCCATTCGCCCGCCACGCGTCCCTAGCATAGTGAACCTGCAACATTTCACCTCCGGTTCATCTGTCCGAAAACGCGAAACACCGGGGATACTTTCCCGGATGTTTCCCCCCCACACCGGTATCACCTCATACCGCGATAGGGCACCCCTAGCACCGCTACTTGTCATGTCATGCATCGCTATGCATCTGTTTGCTTAAATATTTATTGTTTCTCCCCCCTCTTCTCTTGCTAGACACCGAGACCGACGCCGCTGCTACCCAGTACGACTACGGAGTTGACGACCACTCTCTCTTGCCAGAGCAACCAGGCAAGCCCCCCCCCTTGATCACCAGATATCGCCTACTCTCCTCTATACTGCTTGCATTAGAGTAGTGTAACATGTTACTGCTTTCGTTATTCCTATCCTGATGCATAGCCTGTCCTTGCTACTACTGTTGATACCTTTACCTGCAATCCTACTTGCTTAGTATAGGATGCTAGTATTTCCATCTGTGGCCCTACATTCTTGTCCGTCTGCTGTGCTATACTATCGGGCCGTGATCACTCGGGAGGTGATCACGGGTATATACTATTTGCTTTATACATGATACATGTGGTGATTAAAGACGGGTCGGCTCGTAGGAGCACCCGCGAGTGGATCTTTGAGGCGGAGCGACAGGGCAGGTTCCGACCACCTAGGAGAGAGGTGGGCCTGGCCCTGGTCGGCGTTCGCAGACACTTAACACGTTTAACGAGATCTTGGTATTTGATCTGAGTCTGGTTACTGGCCTATACGCACTAACCATCTACGCGGGGACAGTTATGGGCACTCGACGTCGTGGTATCAGCCGAAGCCTTCGTGACGTCAGCAACGGAGCGGTGCGCGCCGGATTGGACTGGAACGCCACTAGGCTAGGTCTGCTTCCGGCCGCCCACGCAACGTGCAGGTGTGCTAAGGGCGATGGGCCCAGACCCTTGGGCGCTTAGGTTTAGACCGGCGTGCTGACCTCTCTGTTGGTCTAGGTGGGGCTGCGACGTGTTGATCTTCCGAGGCCGGGCATGACCCAGGAAAGTGTGTCTGGCCAAATGGGATCGAGCGTGTTGGGTTATGTGGTGCACCCCTGCAGGGAAGTTAATCTATTCGAATAGCCGTGATCTTCGGTAACAGGACGACTTGGAGTTGTACCTTGACCTTATGACAACTAGAACCGGATACGTAATAAAACACACCCTTCCAAGCGCCAGATACAACCGGTGATCGCTCTCTCACAGGGCGACGAGGGGAGGATCATCGGTTAGTATTATGCTATGCGATGCTACTTGGAGGACTTCAGTCTACTCTCTCCTACATGCTGCAAGACGGAGGCTGCCAGAAGCGTAGTCTTCGAAAGGACTAGCTATCCCCCCTTATTTCGGCTTTCTGCAGTTCAGTCCACATATGATACCCTTATTCCATTTGATACCCATGCATACATATGTTGTATAGCTCCTTGCTTGCGAGTACTTTGGATGAGTACTCACGGTTGCTTTCTCCCTCTTTTCCCCCTATCCCTTCTACCTGGTTGTCGCAACAAGATGTTGGATCCCAGGAGCCAGACGCCACCTTCGACGACGACTCCTACTACACCGGAGGTGCCTACTACTACGTGGTGCCCGCTGACGACGACCAGGAGTAGTTAGGAGGATCCCAGGCAGGAGGCCTGCGCCTCTTTCGATCTGTATCCCAGTTTGTGCTAGCCTTCTTAAGGCAAACTTGTTTAACTTATGTCTGTACTCAGATATTGTTGCTTCCGCTGACTCGTCTATGATCGAGCTCTTGTATTCGAGCCCTCGAGGCCCCTGGCTTGTAATATGATGCTTGTATGACTTTTTTTGTAGAGTTGTGTTGTGATATCTTCCCGTGAGTCCCTGATCTTGATCGTACACGTTTGCGTGTATGATTAGTGTACGGTCAAATCAGGGGCGTCACAATCTGCTTATCATTATGAAGAACTTGAGAGATCCAAAAACCAAGATCTATCCCTCAACTACGAGGGGAGGTAAGGAACTGCCATCTAGCTCTGCACTTGATTCACCTTCTGTTATGAGTAAGCTTGCGACACCTACACCTGCTTCTGCTATTCGTTCTGATATGTCGCATGTTATTGATGATGCCACTTCTGCTATGCATGATACTTACGATGAAACTACCTCTATGCATGATACTACTGTGCCACTAAGTGATTTTCTTGATGAACAACTTGCTAGGGCTAGAGAGATTGAAAATATTGAATCTGATGATCTGATGAAAGTGATGATGAAGAATCACTTGTTATTCCTAAGGGTTATGTTTTTTATCAAGAAGCTTCTTTAGCTATTTTAGCTTGCAAAAATAGAAATGAACTCAAAAGGTTATTAGCTAAATGGAGTAAGCAATCTCTAAATGCTAGAATGAAACCTGACCCTGTTTTTGCTACTTCATCTATCTTTGTTACTAATAAGGATTATGAATTATCTGTTGATCCTGATATAATTACTTTGGTTGAATCTGATCCTTTTCATGGTTATGAATCTGAAACTGTTGTGGCACATCTTACTAAATTGAATGATATAGCCACCATGTTCACTAAAGATGAGAGAACTCGTTACTTTTATATCCTTAAAATATTTCCATTCTCATTAAAAGGTGATGCTAAGATATGGTTTAATTCTCTTGGTCCTGGTTGTGTGTGTAGTCCCCAGGATATGATTTATTACTTCTCTGCTAAATATTTCCCTGCTCATAAGAAACAAGCTGCGTTAAGGGATATATATATATATATAATTTTGTGCAAATTGAAGAAGAGAGTCTCCCACAAGCTTGGGGGAGGCTTCTCCAATTACTTAATGCTTTTCCTGATCATCCTCTTAAGAAAAATGAAATACTTGATATCTTTTATAATGGACTAACCGATGCCTCCAGAGATTACCTGGATAGTTGTGTTGGTTCTATTTTCAGGGAAAGAACACCGGATGAAGCTGAAATTCTATTGAATAATATGTTGACAAATGAAAATAATTGGACACCTCCGGAGCCAATTCCTGAGCCTATTCCTAAACCAACTCCGAAGAAGAGGGGTATTCTATTTCTCAGTCCTGAAGATATGCAAGAGGCAAAGAAATCTATGAAAGAAAAAGGTATTAAAACTGAAGATGTTAAGAATTTACCTCCTATTGAAGAAATACATGGTCTTAATTTACCGCCTGTTGAAGAAACATATAATCTTAATCCTTTACCTATTGAAGAAACTCATGGTCTTGATAACCCGACACAGGTAGTAAAGGTAAATTCTCTCTATAGATATGATAAAGCTGAAATCCCATTTACTAAAATTGCTAGCCCATGCTTAGATGAGTTTGATAAATTTATGGCTAAGCAAGAAGATTTTAATGCTTATTTTGGTAGACAATTGAAATACAATTCAAATATGCTTGAACACTTGGGTGATTATATGGCTAATGTTAAAGGTGAACTTAAACTTATTAGTAAACATGCTTCTATGGTTACCACTCAAGTAGAACAAGTACTTAAAGCTCAAAATGATTTGCTCAATGAATTGAATAGTAAAGGTAATGATAATGTTGTTAGAGTGGCTACTAGAACTGGTAGAATGACTCAGGAACCTTTCTATCCTGAAGGCCACCCTAAGAGAATTGAGCAAGATTCTCAGAGAAATAACATAGATGTACCTAGTTCTTCTAAAAAGAAGAAAAAGAAAAATGATAGGACTTTGCATGCTTCTAGTGATCCTATTGTTGAAACACCTGAGAATCCAAATGATATTTCTATCTCTGATGCTGAAACTCAATCTGGTAATGAACCTGAAACTAGTGATAATGCTAATAATAATGTTCATGATGATGCTCAACCTAGTAATGATAATGATATAGAAATTGAACCTGCTGTTGATCTTGATAACCCACAATCAAAGAATCAATGTTATGATAAGAAAGACTTTGTTGCTAGGAAACATGGTAAAGAAAGAGAGCCTTGGGTTCGGAAACCCATGCCTTTTCCTCCCAAACCATCCAAGAAAAAGGATGATGAGGATTTTGAGCGCTTTACTAAAATGATTAGACCTATCTTTTTGCGTATGCGATTAACTGATATGCTCAAAACCAATGCTTATGTTAAGTACATGAAAGATATTATTACAAATAAAAGAAAGATACCAGAAGCTAAAGTTTCCACCATTCTTGCTAATTATACTTTTAAGGGTGGAATACCAAAGAAACTTGGAGATCCAGGAGTACCCACTATACCATGCTCCATTAAAAGAAACTATGTTAAAACTACTTTATGTGATCTTGGAGACGGTGTTAGTGTTATGCCTCTCTCTTTATATCATAGACTCGATTTGAATAAGTTAACACCTACTGAAATATCTTTGCAAATGGCTGATAAATCAACTGCTATGCCTGTCGGTATTTGTGAGGATGTGCCTGTTGTAGTTGCAAACGTTACTATTTTAACGGACTTTGTTATTCTTGATATTCCCGAGGACGATAGTATGTCTATTATTCTTGGAAGACCCTTTTTGAATACTGCATGGGCTGTTATTGATTGCACTAAAGGCAATGTCACTTTTCATGTTAATGGTAATGAGCATATGGTACACTTTCCGAGGAAACAACCTCAAGTTCATAGTATCAACTCTATTGGAAAAATTCCATCGATTATATTTGGAGGTTTTGTATTTCCTCTTCCTACCGTCAAGAGGAAATATGATATTCTTATTATTGGGGATGTGCATATCCCCGTTGAGGTAACATAGTGTTATTCGAAATTTCTCCGGTTCCATGTTATTCGGAATGAGTTCATTAACAAGACTTGATCAACCTTGTTAGTGGGTTCCTTTTGATGATCATGAGATGGATGAAACTAGAAGGCACAACCTTTTGTACCCCACTTTTAATTTCTGTTATTTATATTAAATAAAATAAAAACATATATTTTTCTGTCTGTTATCTGATTATCCGTGCAATATAAAAATACCTCGAAAATAAAAGTTCTCCAAATGCCCTGAAATTTAAATATGTTTTTTTCTAGAATATTTGAGAATATTTGGCACTGAGAACACAGCAGGGGGGTCAACCACCTGCCCACAAGGGTGGAGGGCGCGCCCTACCCCCCTAGGCGCGCCCCCTTCCTCGTGGGCCCATGGTGGCCCTCCTCCACTTATTCCTGCACCCACACACTTCATCTTCCTCCCACAAACACGAATATCCAGCTCAAGCACGAGTTCTAGCTCACTTTGCTGCCATTTTCGATCTCCTTGCTCAAAGCACCTCTCACAAAAACTGCTTGGGGAGATTGTTCCTTGGTATGTGACTCCTCCATTGGTCCAATTAGTTTTTGTTCTAGTGCTTTATTCATTGCAAATTTTTGCTGCTTAGGTGACCCTATTCTTGAGCTTGCATGTCAAATTTATATGGTCAAGAGTAGTTTTGATGCATGATATAGGCCCTAGGCACTTGTAGGAGTAGTTGCTATCAATATTATTGAGTTTGGTTTACTTTTATTTTGAAGTTACTAAAAATTTCAGAATTTTTCAGAAAATGATGAGGAGACTTTTGAGGGGCTCATCGAGCCAAAGCTCAAAGGAAAAGGCACCGCAGCCTAAGTATAATCTGCCTCGCACCGTGGAGGTTCGGGCATGTGAATGGCCTTCCGAGGATTTCTTGAGAGAAGCCGGGATTTATGAAGATTTTCATGAATTGGCTAAGAATGCAAGCCTTACCGCTTTCCTCCACGGCCAATGCGATTAGTATCTCTTACTCACAAATATCTTTGTGCAAAACTTTCATTACCAATCTAGGAGCTCACCACCTACGGTGGAGTTCTATTTATATGATGAGCATAAGGAGATGTCACTTTATGATTTTTGTCGGGTTTGTTTAGTTCCTTTTGAGGGCAAGACAGAAGAACCACATCGCGATGATGTGGAGGGGTTTATTGATACTATCACTGTAGGGGAAACAAGGAAGGTTTCCGATGCACGAATCACTAGCATACATTTTCCTGTTTTACGTTATTTTGCATTATTTGCTAGTCGTTGCTTAATTGGTCGTGGAAACTGTGGAAACCTTAGTATCCCTGATATTATTATTTTGCTCCATGGTTTATATGGTGATAACTCTGTTAGTATGGGCAGCATTATTGCCAAACGGTTAAGTCTGAACCGTACAAAGGGCCCCATCTTTGGAGGCATCTATGCTTCACGCCTAGCTGCACATTTTAACATGCATGTTAGGCATTATGAGAAGGAAGAAAAAGTGTTGCCTCGTGTTTATATAGATTATAAAAGTATGGTGGCACATGATTTTATTGTTAAGAATAGGGAAGGAGAGCTTAAATATCAATTGTTCTTTAATAAACACCATCCTGAGACTATTACCCTGCCTGCTCCTTCTTTGTTTGATTTATCTCTAGGCATGTACCTTGTTCCGTTGAAGGCTATTCACGCCTACCGGAACCCTGCACCAGCTGAGGAGCCAGAGCCGGAACCACAAGTTGATCCTTCACGACAGTCTAATTACCAGTGGGATCCGGAGATGATTGTCAGCCAGTGGCAATCGGAGTCTTCCTCTTCTTCTTCTCAGTACGACCCCAACTACTATTATGGATATCCGCCAGGCCAGCCGTGGCCATAGACCAACTTAGGCCAAAAGCCTAAGCTTGGGGGAGTACGTATTTCCCACCGACATTACATTTATGCTCACACACTCATTGCTAGATGACGGTGCTCATACTTTTTCATTGTATCATCCATGCTAGTTTATTTTCCTTTTTATGCTTTCTTCTTGTGTGTTTAATAAACCTTAAGAAAAACCAAAAAAATAGTTGTAGCTTTTAATTAGTTTACTTTCCATGCTTGTAGTAGTAATTAAAAAGATAACCCAAAAAGATTTCTTGTTCTTCTTTTGCTTGTTGGGAGCTTTCCCGTGTAAATAGTTTTATTTCTTTTCTTTTCTTTGGGGGTCGATAGGAGAAGACCATAATTAAATTGTTGAAGTGGCTCTTATATGCATTATTGTTTATCTGACAAAAGAGCCCATATTGCCTTGTCTTCTCCTGTTTATTGAATGCTTGCAGATTCCAGCTTAGTCCAATGCACATGCACTATTATTATTCACATCATTCGATCGTGCAAGTGAAAGGCAATTATGATGATATATGATGGACTGGCTGAGATGAGAAAAGCTGGTATGAACTCGACCTCTTTTGTTTTTGTAAATATGATTAGTTCATCATTCCTCATTCAGCCTATTATGAATAAACATGTTTGCAATGACAACTAGAGATCATAGTTTCTTATCCCATGCTTGATTAGTTATGAGTTATAATGGTTTACCTTGTGTGCCAACATGCTATTAATATGGTTATGGTGTGGTATGATAGGGTGGTATCCTCCTCTCAATGATTTAAGTGACTTGACTTGGCACATGTTCACGCATGTAGTTGAAACAAAATCAACATAGCCTTCACGATATTTATGTTCATGGTGGATTATATCCTACTCATGCTTGCATTCGGTGTTGATTAATTTTAATGCATGTTCATGACTGTTGTCGCTCTCTAGCTGGTCGCTTCCCAGTCTTTTGCTAGCCTTCACCTGTACTAAGCGGGAATACTGCTTGTGCATCCAAACTCCTTAAACCCCAAGGTTATTCCACATGAGTCCACTATACCTACCTATATACGGTATCTACCTGCCGTTCCAAGTAAATTTGTATGTGCCAAACTCTAAACCTTCAAATAAATATCATGTTTTATATGCTCGAATAACTCAACTAGGGCTGCCTGTATCAACTAGGGCTGCCTGTATCTTCCATGTTAGGCGGGTTATTCTCAAGAGGAGTGGACTCCGCTCCTCACTCACGAGATAAATGGCTGGTCACCGGGATGCCCAGTCCCATGCTTTATGCAAACTAAATCAAAATAATTGCAAACAAAACTCCCCCTGGGACTCTTGTTAGTTGGAGGCACTCGTTGTTTCGAGCAAGCCATGGATTGATGCTTGTTGGTGGAAGTGGGAGTATAAACTTTACCATTCTGTTTGGGAACCGCCTATAATGTGTGTAGCATGGAAGATATCGCCATCTCTTGGTTGTTATGTTGACAATGAAAGTATACCGCTCAAAATATTATTCACCTCTGTTTCAAAAACCGAGCTCTGGCACCTCTACAAATCCCTGCTTCCCTCTGCGAAGGGCCTATTTATTTATTTTATGCTGAGTCATCACCCTCTAATTAAAAAGCACCAGTTGGAGAGCATCGCTGTCATTGGCATTCATTACTGTTGGTTTACATTGAGTATGACTTGACTGGATCTCTTTTACCATGAATTACAATGTCTAGTTAGTCCTTGGTCTTTAAAGGTGCTCTACATTTATGTTTTGCGGTCTCAGAAACGGCTAGCGAGATACCATCTCGTTATATCATATTATGATTGTTTTGAGAAAGTGTTGTCATCCGAGATTTATTATTATTGCTCGCTAGTTGATTATGCCATTGATATGAGTAAACTTGAGACCTAAGCGTTATTGTGAATGTGGTTAGTTATAATCTTCGCTGAAAACTTGAATGATGGCTTTACATATTTACAGCAACAAGAGCAAACAGAGTTTGTAAAAGTTTTTCTTTATCACTTTCAATTTATCAACTGAATTGCTTGAGGACAAGCAAAGGTTTAAGCTTGGGGGAGTTGATACGTCTCCATCGTATCTACTTTTCCAAACACTTTTGCCCTTGTTTTGGACTCTAACTTGCATGATTTTAATGGAACTAACCCGGAATGGCGTTGTTTTCAGCATAATTACCATGGTGTTATTTATGTGCAGAAACAAACATTCTCGGAATGACCTGAAACTACACGGAGCCACTTTTCAGAAAATAAGAAAAATACCTGCAAAACATGAAGGCCAGGGGGCCCACCACCTCTCCACGAGGGTGGGGGCGCGCCTGCCCCCCTACCTCATGGGCCCCCTGTTGCCTCTCCGACTCCAACTCCAACTCCATATATTGAGTTTCGGGGAGAGAAAAATCAGAGAGAAGATATCATCGCGTTTTACGATACGAAGCCGCCACCAAGCCCTAAAACCTCTCGGGAGGGCTGATCTGGAGTCCGTTCAGGGCTCCGGAGAGGGGAATCCATCGCCATCGTCATCATCAACCATCCTCCATCACCAATTTCATGATGCTCACCGCCGTGCATGAGTAATTCCATCATAGGCTTGCTGGACGGTGATGGGTTGGATGGGATCTATCATGTAATCGAGTTAGTTTTGTTAGGGTTTGATCCCTAGTGTCCACTATGTTCTGAGATTGATGTTGCTATGACTTTGCTATGCTTAATGCTTGTCACTAGGGCCCGAGTGCCATGATTTCATATCTGAACCTATTATGCTTTCATCAATATATGAGTGTTCTTGATCCCACATGCAAGTCTATAGTCACCTATTATGTGTTATGATCCGTTAACCCCGTAGTGACAATAATTAGGATACTTACCGGTGATGACCGTAGTTTGAGGAGTTCATGTATTCACTATGTGTTAATGCTTTGTTCCGGTTCTCTATTAAAAGGAGGACTTAATATCCCTTAGTTTTTGTAAGGACCCCGCTGCCACAGGAGGGTAGGACAAACGATGCCATGCAAGTTCTTTTCCATAAGCACGTATGACTATATTCGGAATACATGCCTACATTATATCAATGAACTGGAGCTAGTTCTATGTCACTCTAGGTTATGACTGTTACATGATGAACTGCATCTGGCATAATGCTCTATCACCGATCCATTGCCTATGAGCTTTCCATATATTGTTCTTTGCTTATTTACTTTTCCGTTGCTATTTCTATCATCACTACAAAATACCAAAAACATTACTTTTACTACGGTTATCTTTTGTTACCGTTATCACTACTATCATATTACTTTGCTACTAAACACTTTGCTGCAGATATTAAGTTTCCAGGTGTGGTTGAATTGACAACTCAGCTGCTAATACATGAGAATATTCTTTGGCTCCCCTTGTGTCGAATCAATAAATTTGGGTTGAATACTCTACCCTCGAAAACTATTGTGATCCCCTATACTTGTGGGTTATCAGTTACCTCTTCTTCAACTGCTTGGCTGGCTCCCGTGTCATCCTGATAATAGTCAGTGTCAATAAGATGGTTGAAAAGAAAGCCGAGAGAGTCAAGGGCTACCTCCGACTCAGAGGTGTCATCCATCTTAAGCAGATCAGAGGCACTTGGTTTCTTCTTCTTCTTACTGGTCTTCTTGACATTTTTCCTGGCGGCTTTCTTGGCAGCTTCATGCTCATATGCCTTTTTCCAAAAATCAGACTTAGACTGTACAAGTTATCAAAGGTTGAGTAAAATGCTTGAATAATGAGGTAAAGGTAAATAAGTTCAGAGAGTCACATCTGATGGCAGGTTAAGCTTGCAGAAAGGGGCCAGACCCGTTTTTAGGCAATCTTCTAGATCTTCATTCAGAAGGGATTTAACCATTTCATTTACTGCCTCGTCAGGTAATGGTGTAGAGCTGTGGCGCAATGGATCCTTTACATCACTAGTGTAAGTGCACATTAAGCCGGATCGGTGACTTCGAGGGATGATCCGCCAAGAAACCTAGCACCTAACCAGGTCAAGACCGGTTAAGCCGTTTCCTAGCAGAGTTGTAACCTTTGCAATGGTAGGAGCAATTTTTGCCCGTTCAGCGGTGGTAAGCTTCTCAGGAAGATTGCACTTTGAGTCCAGGCGCTCGACACGGTAACCCGACAGCGGATTCTCGTCAGCCAGAGAGGTATCTTTGCAGTAAAACCATGTTTGATTCCAATCCTTTGGGTGACTCGGTAGGAGTGCATAAGGGAAAATGGCGTCTCTTCTGCGTTGAATTGATATTCCACCAAGTTCCAAACTGGGTCCGTTGGTGAACTCATTTTGGCGGTTCAAATAGAAATACTCTCTAAAGAGGTCGATGCTGGGCTCCTCTTGAAGATATACTTCGCAGAACACTTGAAAGTTACAAATATTTGACACGGAATTGGGTCCGATGTCTTGTGGATGGAGCTGGAAGAAGTGCAGAACATCCCGGAAAAATTTAGAGCCGGGCGGTGAGAAGCCCCGGTTCATGTGATCCGTGAATACAGTGACTTCGCCATCCTTTGGCTGAGGTCTTTCCTGGCCCGGTTCAGGGGTGCAGTAATGCATAACACTCTTTGCGGGCAAGTACCCGACTTTGACAAAGTCTTTGAACGTGCCCTCAGTGACAATGGAGGGGACCCAATTGCATGTATAGACTGTCTTTGGTGGCATGGTGAAAGAAGGAAAACCTAAAGGGAGGAAGTATTTTGCCGGTTCAAATTAGTTAGTGAAATCACAAGTAAACAGCTGCAGTATATGTTCAGAATGGAGGCTTAATTGAGGACTAATGATATATGATTAATTGTAAACTGGATATGTAAGCCGCCATGACGCATACTGGTATTCAAGATTTAATAACAGCAAAATTTGCTAAGTGTTGGGGCAAACAAGTTCCACAAGTTAAAGCTATAAATTCAGATCAGCAACTGTTCAGAAAAAGGAAATAAATTCTAAACCTACAGAGGTGGCAGCATAAAAGTGGAGGTGCCCCAGATGAGATCTGTCGCGATAAGGATGTGTTCTAATATCAAAAACGGGTGCTAAAACTGCTACCGCACATGACCTATGTTATTTTCAGATCAAAACTATGCAATCTAGAAAGGAGAAAGGGAAGAAACGATGATGAACACTGATGAATACTGAAACCCTAAGAATAGATCTGTTACGCGGAAAAAGGAGACTTACTGATGCTGATAAGACAGCGGAGGAGTGCCGTAGTGTTCTGGTGTGATTCAGGGTGATGCAATGGCCGGAGTCGATGCAGGAGACAGAGGTCGAAGGCGGCAGAGCTCGGGCACACTAGTGCGTCGCGAGGAGGAAGAAGAAGACATGAAGGAGAAGAGAGGAGAATGATTAAGGGGCATGTCGGTGTCAAAACCGGCGGATCTCGGGTAGGGGGTCCCGAACTGTGCGTCAAGGCCGGATGGTAACAGGAGACAAGGGACACGATGTTTTTACCCAGGTTCGGGCCCTCTCGATGGAGGTAATACCCTACTCCTGCTTGATTAATATTGATGATATGGGTAGTACAAGAGTAGATCTACCACGAGATCAAGGAGGCTAAACCCTAGAAGCTAGCCTATGGTATGATTGTTGTATATGGAGTTGATGTCCTACGGACTACAACCCTCCGGTTTATATAGACACCGGATAGGGTTAGGATTACACAGAGTCGGTTACAATGGTAGGAGATCTTGAATATCCGCATCGCTAAGCTTGCCTTCCACGCCAAGGAAAGTCCCATCCGGACACGGGACGAAGTCTTCGATCTTGTATCCTCATAGTCCTGGAGTCCGGCAGAAGGTATAGTCCGGCTACCCGAACACCCCCTAATCCAGGACTCCCTCAGTAGCCCCTGAACCATGCTTCAATGACGACGAGTCCGGCGCGCAGATTGTCTTCGGCATTGCAAGGCGGGTTCCTCCTCCAAGTCCTTCATAGAAGATTGTAAACACCAAGAGTAGTGTCCGGCTCTGCAAAATAAGTTTCCACATATTGCCATAGAGAGAATAATATTAACACAAATCAAATCTGCTGACGTATTCCGCAGTGTGTCATCACACTACGGCCAAGTCCTTTACTCGAATCGTTTTTACTTTTCCACCTCAGCATGTCTTGCAAGGCGGTTTCCTTGGCACGTCTTGTCAAAGCAGAGATCGTGTACCCCTTTTACGGGATTCTCATCAATATGGACGTGGGTAACCCAACCGTGCCCGTTAGCACGTTTCCTCGATTAAAGACGAGTCCCGAACGGTTACGGGGAGGGCTCTTGGTATTCAACCTCTTATAAAGAGACCAAGGACTCACTCCTTTTTTCAATCTCAAGCGAGTTCGCCCGTTGCCTCGAGTTCCAACACCCTAGGCTCCAGATTCCAGGCGCTTCGGACCTTCGACGATGTCCGGTTCTGACCTTCAAGGCCGATGGACGCCCTCCTCCGTCACGGAGGAGGACGTACTAAAGTTGAGGGAGGCTAAGTTCCTGACCGGCGAAATTTCGCATAGGTTGCCTGCTCAAGGGCAGGTCATTCCCAGTCCCCAGCCCGGTGAGAGCGTGGTGTTCATGTCTCACTTCCTTCGGGGCTTGGGCTTCCCAATGGATCCCTTTGTGAGGGGACTGTTGTTTTATTACGGGCTGGAATTCCATGACTTAGCTCCGGAGTCCATCCTCCATATCTCCTCGTTTATTGTCGTGTGTGAAGCGTTCCTCCGTGTTACCCCTCACTTTGGATTACGGCTCAAGACCTTCAAAGTGGAGCCGAAGATGATCAAGGGACGGCACGTAGAGTGCGGAGGCGCTGTTATAAGCAAAAATGCTGATGCTCCATGGCCCGAGGGCTCTTTTCAAGAGGAGCTAGGCTTGTGGCAATGAGAGTGGTTTTATATCACCGCTCCCCGGAGCACCAAGTGGGTGGCGCCTCCTGCCTTTCGCTCGGGTCCCCCACCACGGCTAGCGTCATGGGTAAACAGAGGGTTAGATTGGGGTTTTCCCAAAGACGTGCCCTTGTTACAGGGCCGCATTAAGGATCTCTTGGAAGGAGACTGTGGCGCCCCCGATTTGACCGTACACTAATCATGCACGCAAATGTGTACGATCAAGATCAAGGACTCACGGGTAGATATCACAACACAACTCTACAAATAAAATAAGTCATACAAGCATCATATTACAAGCCAGGGGCCTCGAGGGCTCGAATACAAGAGCTCGATCATAGACGAGTCAGCGGAAGCAACAATATCTGAGTATAGACATAAGTTAAACAAGTTTGCCTTAAGAAGGCTAGCACAAACTGGGATACAGATCGAAAGAGGCGCAGGCCCCCTGCCTGGGATCCTCCTAAACTACTCCTGGTCGTCGTCAGCGGGCAGCACGTAGTAGTAGGCACCTCCGGTGTAGTAGGAGTCGTCATCGACGGTGGCGTCTGGATCCTGGGCTCCAACATCTGGTTGCGACAACCAGGTAGAAGGGATAGGGGGAAAAGAGGGAGAAAGCAACCGTGAGTACTCATCCAAAGTACTCGCAAGCAAGGAGCTACACTACATATGCATGGGTAAATGTGTAAAGGGCCATATCGGTGGACTGAACTGCAGAAAGCCAGAATAAGAGGGGGGATAGCTAATCCTGTCGAAGACTACGCTTCTGGCCACCTCCATCTTGCAGCATGTAGAAGAGAGTAGACTGAAGTCCTCCAAGTAGCATCGCATAGCATAACCCTAACCGATGATCCTCCCCTCGTCGCCCTGTGAGAGAGCGATCACCGGTTGTATCTGGCACTTGGAAGGGTGTGTTTTATTAAGTATCCGGTTCTAGTTGTCATAAGGTCAAGGTACAACTCCAAGTCGTCCTGTTACCGAAGATCACGGCTATTCGAATAGATTAACTTCCCTGCAGGGGTGCACCACATAACCCAACACGCTCGATCCCATTTGGCCGGACACACTTTTCTGGGTCATGCCCGGCCTCGGTAGATCAACACGTCGCAGCCCTACTTAGGCACAACAGAGAGGTCAGCACGCCGGTCTAAATCCTATGGCGCAGGGGTCTGGGCCCATCGCCCTTTGCACACCTGCATGTTGCGAACGCGGCCGGAAGCAGACCTAGCCTAGTAGGCGTTCCAGTCCAATCCGGCGCGCGCCACTCAGTCGCTGACGTCACGAAGGCTTCGGCTGATACCACGACGTCGAGTGCCCATAACTGTCCCCGCGTAGATGGTTAGTGCGTATAGGCCAGTGGCCAGACTCAGATCAAATACCAAGATCTCGTTAAGCGTGTTATTTTGAAATAAGCGCGAACACCGACCAGGGCCAGGCCCACCTCTCTACTGGGTGGTCTCAACCTGCCCTGTCGCTTCGCCACAAAGATCCACACAGAGGGCCGTCAGGAAAGTATGTCCTTCCAGGCCCCAATTCGTGAATCAACTGCGAGTACTCCTCGAGCCAACCCGACTTTGGTCATCACATGTATCATGTATAAAGTATATAGTATATATCCGTGATCACCTCCCGAGTGATCACGGCCCGATAGTATAGCATAGCAGACGGACAAGAATGTAGGGCCACTGATGATAAACTAGCATCCTATACTAAGCATTAGGATTGCAGGTAAAGGTAACAACAGTAGTAGCAAGGACAGGCTATGCATCAGGATTGGATGAACGGAAAGCAGTAACATGCTACACTACTCTAATGCAAGCAGTATAGAGAAGAGTAGGCGATATCTGGTGATCAAAGGGGGGGGCTTGCCTGGTTGCTCTGGCAAGAGAGAGGGGTCGTCAACACCGTAGTCGTACTGGGTAGCAGCGGCGTCGGTCTCGGTGTCTAGCGAGAGAAGAGGGGGAAGAACAATAAATATAATGCAAACAAATGCATGATGATGCATGACATGAGAAAGCGTGGTGCTAGGTGTGCCCTAACGCGGTATGAGGTGGTACCGGTGAAGGGGGAAAACATCCGAGAAAGTATCCCCGGTGTTTCGCGTTTTCGGGCAGAGTAGTCGGAGGGGGAAAGTTACGAGTTCGATAGTTTAGGGAGGTGTGGCAGACGAACGGGTTGCGTATCCGGAATCGTCTCGTCGTTCTGAGCAACTTTCATGTACAAAGTATTTTCATCCGAGTTACGGATTAAAAGATATGATTTTCTAAAGATTTAAATCATTTTCTGATTTTAATTATATATTTAATTCCAACATTATCCAAAACAGTGTGTGGTGACATAGGCATGACATCAGAGTGATGTCAGCAGGTCAACTGGTCGGTTGACCAGTCAAACCAGACAGGTGGGTCCAGCGGGACCCACATGTCATTGTTAGGGGCATTAACAGGGGGTTTAGACTAACTAAACAGGTTAATTAGAGGGTGGGACCCAGCAGTTAGTGAGAGAATAAGGTTTTAATTAGCTAACTATTTAGTTAACCAATTATTCTTTTTATTTCTTTCGTTTATTGAAGTGGGGCCTATAGGTCAGTGAGATAGGGGCGGCCCAGTCAGCAGTTGACCCAGTCAACGGGTCAACAGGGGGTCCTGGGCCCACCAGTCAGTGGCCCAGGTGGTGGGACCCGCGGTGCCAGGTCAGCAGGGCCGGCCCTCGCCGCCGGTAACCAAAAGCACGGCGCAGACCCGCCGGAGTTCGCCGGAAATTGCGCACAGGGCACGGATCCGCGCGCGCCTGGGCTCGTTCGAACGAGCGCACAGAGGCGCATCTAGTGGGGGCGGTGGCTTGGCCGGAGGAGGGCCGCAGCGTCACCGGTGACGAGCGGGGCGGACGCCGGCGTTCGGCCGCGAGAGGGAAACGGCGCTGCGGCACGGCAGCAAGTACCCTAAACGGCCAGGAGGCCTCTACGGGCGCGTGCGAGCACGACAGGCATGAGCCCGGGACCAAATGGTCACCGGACGGCTGCCGGTGACGGGCGCGTGCGGCGATGCGTTCGGGCGTTCATCGAGCTAGGGGCTAGCGGCCACGGAGCAGTGCGCGAGCGGGTGCGTTGGGTTCCTAGGGGCACCAGGAACAAGATGCCGTGCTCAGGCGAGCACGACGGAGAGTACGGCCATGGCGGCGAGGCGATCTGCGGCGACGGGCTCTCGGGTACTTCGGCGGCAGCTGGCTAGGGCGCATGAGAGAGAGAGAGAGGAGGGAGCAGGGGCTCACCGAGCGGCGCACACGATGGCCCTTGGGGGTTTAGTAGCTGCAGGGGTGCGGCCGGAGTCGGTGAAGAACGGCAGCAGAGTTTGTCGGAGCAGAGGAAGACGAAGGCGGCGTCGGGGCGTTGCGGTGGCTCCGGTCTCCAACGGGGAGCACCAGTCGAAGCAGCGGACGACGGCGGCCCTTGGAGACACCGTGGGGCGGCGAGGTGGGCACGGTGGCCGTGGCTAGGCCGGAGCCATGGCGGCGGTGGCGCTCGGTTATGGAGGGGAACGAGGGGGGAGCGCGGTGGATCTGAGGGGGAAGGCGCGGGTACCGAGGGGAGAGTGGGGCGAGTGGGAGGAGAGGCCGAGGGGGCGCGGCGTGGCGACCTTATCCCCTCATCGTCGCCGGCGAGAGGGTGAGGTGGGGACGCGCCCCTGTTCCGACCCGGGTCGGGGGAACAGGGAAGGGAGGCGGCAGGGGGAGGCGGGCCGGTTCGGCCGGATGGGCCAGGTGGGTTAGCTGGGCCAGATGGCCCAGGGGGTTTGGGGGGTTTTCCTTTCTCTTTCTTTTTTTCTTTTCTGTTTTATTTCATTTTAAAGTACTTAGTCTTTTACTAAAAATGTGTTTTCTGCACCATAATTACCTTTGTAATATTTGGCGTCCACCGAACATTTTTGTTTCAATTTTGAAAACTTTTATTGTCGACCTTAATTTTAAGTTTGAATTTGACGCGTTTTCGAATTATCCCGAGATTAGTAATAGTAATCGCAGATGACATGGCATCATTAGGAGAGTTTTACTATAGCCAAATTATCCGGGCGTTACAGAGACCTCAGCCTGGTCAAGGTGACGCAGGTCATGCTGATTCTCCGAATATTGCCCGGCAAACGTCGCTCCCTTCGCCTATGGGAGTTTAATCCAGAGGGACCGCGAGCTCTCCAGAATTTCATGGGCGCAACGCCCGCGGAGATGTATAAACTGTTCTTCGGATCACAAGAGATGTGTCCGGATTTAACCGAGGACGCAGGCCTAAGCTGCAATCGCCCGGATACTCAAGTAAGCAACCTTGTGCCCGGACCTTCTATCCGTATAATTGTCATAAACTTGCCCCTAAAAGAGTCGTCCTTTTAAACAGGAGTGGATAGCAAAGGCAAAGCTGATCAGGTGTCCGGCTCCCCTTCCCGAAACCAGGCCGGATCCCGTGCTGGTCAGGATGCTGGAGATAATGCCTTTGGAGGGAAGCAAGGGGGAGGACAAGGAAACTATGGCCTCCTCGAAGGAGGCTGCTCTGAAGGGAGGAACCGACAATTCCTCTCCTAAGGGGAATCAGAGAGCCACCTCTGACGACCCGGAAACCATGGCCTCGAAGCGGGGGGAAAAATCCTCGTCAGAGGGTCAGACGCTGGGGAGTTCCTTGGCCGGACTACACCCTCAAGGGGATCAGCCCTCCAGCGAGTCGTAAGTAGAGAAAGATTTTCCTTTTGAGGGATGAGGGAAATCCTTGATTTATATCTGAGAAGATTAACCGAATTTTTACCTTGGAGCTCGGACCTCAGCCCTTCTCAGCAGAGCTCGTCTTCGGGGGATCTCCTTCCGGAGATGATGGAGAGCGGGACGCCTCCCCCTGCCGTGCCGCCTAGCGAGGCGGGCGACCCTGAGGTGTCATCACGGAGGGTTTCTCCGAATCCGGCAGGGGCGGAAGATAGCTATGTGGCCCCCGAGGTTCTCCGCGTCCGGCCTTCGAAAGAGGTCGTAGGACAAGTCCGGCACCATCTGGTGCTCGGCCGGAGGAGCTAAAGATTCTGCTGGGCCGAGCTTCTATCTCGGAGGAGCACCGTGCATTGATGGACACGGTGATTGAAAGGATCTCATCCGCAGAGAGCGGATTGCATGAGGCCGTCAAAATTTTACTGATGGGTTTTGAGGTACATTAGATAATGTACACTTTTGTCAGTTGCGCATGAATAAGATGCACCCTGTGTAGATAGTAGCCCCTGAGGCTCTGCGCGTCGTCAAGAAATGACGGCACGCGGAGGATCATAATCCCAGGTCTAAGATGTCGCCTTTGAATGTAGGCGGCAGGGTGTCCGGAATCGAGCCGAACTGATGATTTTGCCGAACTAAACCGGCAACTGGACATGGTAGATGCCGACATCACGCTTGTCAACAAGCGGCTTGATGAGGCTCAAGGTATGTAACTCCTCGGGCGGCATCAGGTAAGAAGAGTTTTATGCCAGTGTCTTACAATGTGTGTGCTTGACGCAGATGGTGCGGCCGCCGTGGAGAGTCTTAGGGCAGAACTTGCCCGAGCTAAAGAACAAGCCAGAGAAAGTGATGCGGCTGCCAAGAAAGCCCTTGAAGAGCTGAGAGCCGAACAGGCTACTCATTGCCGAAGCAAGGAAGAGATGGTCGAGATGGCCGAAAAGTTAAAGAGTGCTGCAGACCGTTGCAGACTTCTTGAGAAAGAAGACCAGGCGAAACAGACGGACTTAGAGAAGGCCGTTGCCAATGCCAAGGACGTGCGCTTTGCGATGAGAGCTGCGAAGGAGGAGCTGCGTCAGGCCGAACAGATTGCGGCTGGAAAGCCCTTTATGCTGCGAAGGAAATTTTGCGATCCGAAGTTTGCTCCGTTGGACCGGATGTGGAGTGTGGAGGATACCTATCTGGATTTGGCAGCGAGTGCTGCTGATGCAACCGAACACTTTCGAGATCAGAAAGATCGCGAAGCGGAAAAGCTTTTCTGGTCGCAGTTTCACAATCCAGAGCGTCCACTAGCAGTGGACGATCGTTTGGCTCAATGGGCCGAACTGAATAGGTTGTCCGGACTCGCCATGAAGTACGTCATGGGTCATCTGTGGCCGGGGAGATCGGAGCCGAAGAGTTATTTCAGCTTGGTATACAATTCCTTGACGCGGTGCCGCGTATTAATGCAATGAAGAGGTCAGCATGCATAGAGGGCGCAAGGATGGCTCTTGCCCGTGTCAAGACATACTGGGCAGAGATGGAGACCACCGTTGTTGCATCCCGAGATTCGGACAAAAGCCGAGTACCCTCCGAGCACTATTTTCAGGAAGTCCTTGAAGGCGCTCGTGTAATAGAGACGCAGTGCTCGAAAGATGCTATGTTATGATAGCATATGTAATTATAAAGTAATATTTTGATAAACTGTAGTGGCCTTTTTATACTTGTGCCTTCAAGTATTGGGAACACCTCCTGTGCAGCCGTTTTAAGATATATATATATACAAAATCTGAAAGATGGCAGTCGTTGGCTTCAGCCCCCACGCACATAGTGCGGGGGTGCTCGCAGAAGACGCATTTTCACACTTAACCCAACGTCTTGGTCCTACAAAGGAGGTGATAGCGCAGCGGGCCAGGCAACCGGACTATAATGCTTTAACACTTTCACTTAGCCATAGGAGCTTGACAGTGAGACTATTTAGGTAGCCCCTTGGTGGCGACTGCGCTCGCCCGAGTTTGGGGCGCGTATGTGCCTGACCGGGAAGCGGTCCTTCGTTAAAGCGGAGGAATCCAATAGATTCCGATAGGTCATCGAGTGGCTGACCAGTCTCATGCTACATCATGACAGTCAGTTTTCGGCTTTCTCTACTGAGGTGCTCGCCCGGCCGAACCGGGGCACAATCGCAGTAGTTCTCCTGGTGCTACCTTAGCCGATAGAGCGGAACGTAAGGTAGCCGAACTCAGGAGCCGGGCAACCCAACATTTGACCAAAGACATGATTCGGAGCTGATGCATATAATGCCAAAACTCGCGACGCCGAACACTCCCTAAGGTGTTCGGTCTTTATGAGTGCGGGCGAAACAACACTCTTTATTAAAAAAGCCCCTAGTGTCCAGGTACGTGCAAAAATTCTGACGTGGCCACATGCCAAGACGCCAGCCTCCTCCTTTGGTTATATCAGAAAAAACCAGGGGATGTGTAGCAACAAGACACAGTAAAAAAGGTTTACGCAGGGTCTTAATCTAAAAAGAATCCTTTAGTACGGGTCCCTACTGCACGTCTACGCCTGTGTCTCCGTTGTGCCGTATCCTGGACGGGCGCCGCACGACGTTCATCTGTAAAAGAGAGGAATTGAGTTGAAAACGGGTCGTGCCGAACAAAAGTTTAAAATAAACAAAGTATAAAGTAAAATATATAAAATTGAGCTTTATTGTCTCTTATTGTATATGCATGGAGCCCCTAGTGGGGGTATATGGCCACTGAGCTTGCATCAATGATGATTTTGTCCCGAACTCGTCTATCCGCGTTCGTGGTCTTTAATGACCTATTTTGAAGTTTTTTGGCCGGTGAGGCCATTTTACTGTGGGGCTGTCAAAGCGGCCGCACAGTCCTCCGCTAGGGGAGGCGCACTTTAGTGCTTCCCCTTCAAAGAGATGATGCCTCGTGGACCGGGCATCTTAAGCGTGAGAGATGCATAATGTGGTATTGCGTTAAAGCGGGCGAAAGCTTCGCGTCCCAGTAGTGCTTGATAGCGACTTGAGAACGGGACGATATGGAAGGTCAGCTTTTCGCGGCGGAAGTTATCGGCAGAGCCGAATATAACTTCGAGCCGGAGAAAACCCATACAATGGGTGTCCGGACCAGGTGTTACCCCTTGAAAGGAGGTTTTGCTGCGGCGGATTCCTGCTGGGTTTATCCCCATGTGATGGATTGTATCCTGATATATCAGGTTTAGTCCACTGCCGCCGTCCATAAGGACATTTGAAAACCGGAGTCAGCCAATTATTGGATCGAGTGTCAAGGCAGTCCAGCCTGCATTCTTGATATTTCTAGAATAATCTAGCTGATCGAAGATGATTGGTTTTGACAACCAGTGGCGGGACCCTTTGGGGATAGGTCGTGTGGTGCGTACCTTTATGGGCGCCGCACGTTTTGTTATGTGAAGTAAGTTCACTGTTTTTACTTCTTGTGGGAAGTTCTTTTGTTTCCTGGTGCTCTGCTTTTGGGGTTCGTCCTCGTCTTCGCTTGGTGTGTCGAGCCCCTTGTGTTCGGCATTGAGTCTGCCGGATTGTTTGAAAACCCAACAATCTCTGTGGGTATGGTTAGCAGGCTTCCCGGGAGTACTGTGTATCTGACATATCCTGTCCAGGATTTTATTTAAGTTGGATGGATCATCCCTGTTATCCTGGAGGGGTGGTTTTGTCTGATTTTGTCGTGAACCTTTGAATCCGGCATTGACTGCCATGCTCTTCGGACTTTTTTCCTTAGTCCGGCGACGGTCCTTGTTGCGTCGCGGTTTTCCGTTTCCATCCCTAGTTTCGGATGTACTTGGGTCGCTGGGGCTGCACCTTGCCAACCAGCTATCCTCTCCTGCACAAAAGCGGGTCATGAGGCTTGTTAGTGCGGCCATTGTTCTTGGCTTTTCTTGGCCGAGGTGTCTAGCGAGCCATTCGTCTCGGACGTTATGCCTGAAAGCTGCTAAGGCTTCGGTGTCCGGACAGTCGACTATCTGATTCTTTTTAGTGAGGAATCTATTCCAGAACTGCCGAGCTGATTCTCCGGGCTGTTGAGTTATGTGACTAAGATCGTCTGCATCCGGAGGGCGGACATAGGTCCCTTGAAAATTTGCTCGGAAAGCATCCTCGAGCTCTTCCCAACTTCCAATTGTGTTTTCAGGAAGGCTTTTAAGCCAATGCCGGGCTGGCCCTTTAAGCTTAAGGGGTAAATATTTTATGGCATGGAGATCATCTCCTCTAGCCATGTGTATGTGGAGGATATAATCCTCGATCCAGACTCCAGGGTCTGTTGTTCCATCATATGCCTCTATGTTTACGGGTTTGAATCCCTCTGGAAATTCATAGTCCAGGACCTCATCGGTGAAACATAGGGGGTGTGCGGCGCCCCTGTATTTGGGTGTGCCGGATTCTGATGATGGCTTTATTGCATTGCTTATGAGAGCTTGCTTTCTTGGCCCATAAATGGACCTAATTGGGCCATGATGCGAATCCTTAGGTGGGTCGCATGCCGATTTAAGTGCGGCGCCGCTTGCCGCTTTGTGGGGTCGTCTATCTGACCGTGTGGCTTTCTTATTTTTTGAATGCGAGGGCTCTACGGCCTCTTCGTCGAATTCAGGCAGTAGCTTTCTTTTCGGATAGCTTTTAGTGCGGCGACCGTCGCCGTATTTATCTGCGGTATTGATTACTTTGCTCCATCTAATCCGGAGTGCATCTTCCAATGTTTTTAGCTTCCGCTTCTGCTTTTTTAGGCTGCGTGCAGTTGCAACGAGCCTCTTGTGGAGATTCTTCTGCTCCATGGGTTTATTCGGCGTGAGGTCGTCCGGAATGCCGTTTTCGCCGGAGGAGGGATGTTCGGTTTCTCTATCCGTGTTGCCCTGTTCGGACGGTTGCTCTAAGGCCTGCTTGTCGTCTACCGGCTCGTCTTGCTCTATGGCTGGGTTTTTATCGAGGCGGGGCTTGGGTCGGCGTTTACGCCGACGCTTTGATTGCTTTTCGGGGGGTCGATCTCCCATTCCATCCCCTTTTTCCTCGTTGTCGCTTCATTTAGGGGTATCCACCATGTACACATCGTGAGATGAGGTGGCTGTCCAATGCCCTATGGGCGTTGGTTCATCGGTATCTCCTGCATCGTCATCCATGTTGTCAATGTCTCCGGAGTCAAAGTTGAGCACATCGTTTAAATTGTCGACAGTGGCTACCAAGTGGGTGGTGGGTGGGCTTTGAATTTCTTCATCGTCCATATCCCATCCTCGCTGACCGCAGTTCGGCCAGGGCTCTCCTGATAAAGAGAGAGACTTGAGAGAATTCAGGATATTGCCAAAAGGCGAGTGCTGAAAGATGTCTGCGGCGGTGAACTCCATTATTGGCGCCCAATCGGATTCGATCGGCAGGGGCGCGGGGGGTTCGGAGTCCGGAGAGGAGTCCGGATCCTCGGAGTCGTGAGTCACGCGGAGTGTGGGGCCGGCGTTCGGCTCGATCGCCTTTGAGATCGCAGCCCCCGAGGTGACGTGCAACCGCTCATCCTCGATTGACACAACTGGCTCCGAATTAAGGGTCAGAGCTGGTGCGTTTGCGGCCTCCTGGATACTGTTCGGTGACAGAGGTAGATCATGCCCCGCGAGACAGTGCGGCGCGCTTGGTTGTGGCTCGAATCCGTCGAAGATCAAATCTCCGCGGATGTCTGCCATGTAATTTAGGCTTCCAAACCTGACTTGATGGCCAGGGGCGTAGCTTTCGATCTGCTCCAGGTGGCCAAGCGAATTGGCTCGCAGTGCGAAGCTGCTGAAGACGAAGATCTGTCCGGGGAGAAAAGTCTCACCCTGGACCGCATCGTTGTTGATGATCAAAGGAGCCATCGGGCCTAAAGGCGATGACACAGAGGAACTCTCAATGAAAGCACCAATGTCGGTGTCAAAACCGGCGGATCTCGGGTAGGGGGTCCCGAACTGTGCGTCAAGGCCGGATGGTAACAGGAGACAAGGGACATGATGTTTTTACCCAGGTTCGGGCCCTCTCGATGGAGGTAATACCCTACTCCTTCTTGATTAATATTGATGATATGGGTAGTACAAGAGTAGATCTACCACGAGATCAAGGAGGCTAAACCCTAGAAGCTAGCCTATGGTATGATTGTTGTATATGGAGTTGATGTCCTACGGACTACAACCCTCCGGTTTATATAGACACCGGACAGGGTTAGGGTTACACAGAGTCGGTTACAATGGTAGGAGATCTTGAATATCCGCATCGCCAAGCTTGCCTTCCACGCCAAGGAAAGTCCCATCCGGACACGGGACGAAGTCTTCAATCTTGTATCCTCATAGTCCTGGAGTCCAGCTGAAGGTATAGTCCAGCTACCCGAACACCCCCTAATCCAGGACTCCCTCAGGGAGGTTTGACCCTATTTACAAGGGAAAGAGTAGATAGGCGGGCGCAAAAAATGACGAGGCCAAATGACAATTATCCAACCGATTGAACGCCTCGATTTTCGGAAGGTCGTTAAATATAAAGATACGTTATGTCATGTGCAAAGTTAATGGCAGATGACATCACGGCGGGTTGCTAAAATTTCTGAAGATGACATCATGGCGGGTTACGATGTTTTACAGCAGATGAAGAAGGATTTGTCTAAGTATCGAAGATTGACATGAACAAGTTCAAATCAACCTGGGGCCTAATGTTGGGGATATGACTATCAGGTATCACCCGCCCAGGAGGGGCCGGGTCAACTATTATGATGATTCATCTATAATGAAGCCCAAGGGTATACTAAGATGGCGGTTCATAGATAGGCTTGTAAGAGGCCCAAGTCCAGAGGCGGCTTCAGGCCCGTAAGTGTAAACCGCCATGGACGTGTAGACTTGTAATGTAAGGCATGTAAGATACGTCACCGAGCTGGACACGTTGTATGAGCCGGCCGAGACTCTGTAGGCCGCAGGGCGTCGACCCATGTATATAAGGGGACGACCCGGCAGTGGTTTAGGGCAAGAAACATCAAATCAAAAGCCAGGCAAAGCGTGTTTGCTCCCTGGTAATCGAAACCCTAGCAATATCACCACAAACTAGAGTAGGCCTTTACCTTCACTGCAAGGGGCCGAACCAGTATAAACTCTCCGTGTCCTTTGTCCCGTTTAACCCCTTTAAGCTAACCTCGTCACAATGGCTCCACAACTAAGTCCTTCCATGAGGACATCTATCGTGACACTTCCACGACCCAAACCCTAGTAGATGATGTGAGCCCGATTGTTGCCTATCGTTGAGAAAAGAGTTGAAGTGGAAGACAATGCAATGAGCCAACATAGCGGCTGCCACTCGACACTTGGACGGTAGACCATGTGTACGCGATTGTGGGGTACCTCTCCTCATCCCCATTGAAAGGCCACTCCCAAGGTTCGTATAGAGCAATGGTGACTGAATGGCCAACACGGAGATGCTCCCACATCCAAACTTGTAAGGCCCACACAAAACCGCCAAGAAAAGATTTTGACTTACTCCTCTGACATGCTCTGTCCAACTGCACATTTGTACACATGTTAAATGATCACACGCAAGCATCAAATTCATATAATGAAAATGGAACATAGTAAGCATTGCCTGACGGTACAATAAGGCTAGTGCCGCCGACCCCCAACTCCACTTAACATCCCAGTTACGAAGAGAGTCCAAGAACAACAAGGAGGCGGTGTCCCCAGTGCCATCCGAAAACACCACTTGGGTCAAGAGATTCCACAAGTAAGCCATGACGTGTTGTTCTCTACAACCGCTGGACTGGCATCCTCTAGGCACTCGTAAAAATGATCGGCTAACCACGAGAACAACACACCGGATGGCCTAGGATCCTTCTTGGTTTCATGAGTCCAAGGTTCAAGTTCAACACCAACCAATCCCGCAACCCGTTGTCGCCACCCTTCAGACCTCACCTTCCCGGTAAGAGCAATACCCTTGACCGGAAGGCAGGTGAAAATAGTGCGTCTCTAGCCTCCAACGGTCCGTAAGGGAGGTAATGACCGTGGAGTTCATCCATGGCGGCGTGCCTTTAAAGTTGAGCACAAACTAAAGAAGATTCATTCTTATGAAATAAGGCTCATAGGGATTCACGCGGATTGTGGTCCCTCAACCGAAGTATTGGAGGAACCTAAAAAAAACAAATGCACAACTTGTTACTTCTCTCAACTTGTGACAATATGAATACACGAATAAAGATAGATAATTACCCCCCCCCCCTCTTTCCACTAGCGCGACACGGTGCTTCTCCTTGTAGAAATCATCAAGGCCAGGATATTCATCCAGCTGATACATCCTACATAGTAAGTTAGGGCATGTTAATACAAATGCCTAAAATTCTAACCAAATTACATACACAATCGCAGATACATACACATTTTAATCTCTAAAGCAAATACTACAAATCGCCAACCACATTACCAACACTAACTCTTTTCAATCAAATTTATCCCAAACAATTTATTCAAACAAATTAGGAACCAAATCTTAAGATTAAACATAATACATTTTTTCTATCTCTAAATCCAATACTACACAAGTACCCTAACAAATACTTCAACACAAGTAGTATATCTTATTTATAAACATAATCCAACCCAACTATTCTTCAAATAAATCACAAAAACTCATCTTAGGGTTCTGCCATGTTTCAAAAATGTATCTACAATAGCCAATCTTTGACTCAAAAAAAATTGGAGGAATGGGAGGAGAATACCTCAGGAAACTTGGGGACGGCCCGATCTACTCCTTTTGATGGCCAAAGTAGAGGATTTGGGAGGGATTAGGTGAAGAACGAGAGAGGGACGAGTGCCAGTTCGTCTTTGGCGGCCGCGGCTGGGAAAGAAGAGCCCAACCAGGGCCGCGACTAGGTCCCACCCACAGCCCCGCGCACATTACTTAATCCAGGCCAACAACGCCATAGGGCATGGCGTTACCAGAGTAGAAACGCCATGGCCTTGTGTTTCAAGCCTGCCATGTCAGTGATAGTGCCAGCTCGGCCTGACCATGGGCCAGGGCAACACTGACTAGCTCGGCGCTTCGGTGTGGATCAGTGCCACGTCAGCGAGCAACGCCAGCTCACCCTGATCATGGGCCATGGCAAAGTTGACTAGCTTGGCGTTTCGGTGTGGATCAGCAACGCCACAGGCTGTGGCGTTTCTAAAAGGGTCAAGTCATGAAATAATTTCGTGCGGCATTCACTTTGTGAGCAAGTGTCCTGACAAGGACAAGGTCAGAATAGTGATTTTGGCCTCATATTTGTGTTTGACGATCACAAGAGTGTCCCCACGAAAAAAACATGACCAGGAGTATGATTCTAAAAACTTATACCTAACTAAACCTAACTAAGCCTAGTACTTGGCTACATATAACTTGGAAGAGGGTGCTAATGTATGAGACAAAGTGAGAGCTCAACCAGTTCATGATTTCCATTCTCAAAACACGGCAATTCTTCTACGTCTTAGTCAGCAGGCCAATACCATTTCCTTCAAAAAGGGTATAAATACATATAAGTACATCTCGTAACCAATCTTATCCGAAGTAGGATCCAATATCATGGTGTAGAGCACACATCTCAACTGGCATTACTTTAACTTTTTTATATAATCCAAAGATATTTATAAGAACGCAAATGACAATCCTGACAACCGGCAGCTTTGGTCTCGACAGGACCGAGGGTAAGAGTATCTCCAGCCGCGTCCCCAACAGGCCCCTCGGGCGACTTTTTCGGCGTCGGTGTCAAAAAGATGCCCCAGTCACGCCCCAAGACGCCAAAATCCGCCGGTTCGGCCCGTTTTTGGGCCCGACGATCGCAGGCCGAACCCGGCGCACTAGGGGGGCGCTCGGGGGCTCTGGCGCAAGGGAAAAGCACGTCTGGCCCGCACTGTCAGGCGAAAAGTCAAGTCTTTCTTCTTGATTCGCCTCCTACCCCCCGCGCGCTCGGCCACCAATCAGCTGTATCCTGGTGCCGCCCACCGCCCCGCCACTGCTAGATAGCCCATCCCTGTCGGAAAAAGGGCAGAGGTTTTGCCGAGGCAGTCCTTCCACCAGCAGCTGGGTGATTTTTTCTGCCGTTTCCGGCTGAGGAACATCTCATGGTCCTCGCCGCCCTCGCTGGCATGCTGGCAAGCAATGAAAAGCCGCGGCGAGGTGGCTCGGCGCCAGGGCACGTGAAAGCAAAGAACCGGCATCGTCTCGAAGGCTACTGCATGCTCTACTCCGACTACTTCGCCGATGCTCCACTGCATGGCGACAAAACATTTCGGCGCCGTTATCGGATAAGCCGAAAGCTTTTCCTCAAGATTGTGAATTCCATCCGGGAGTTCAACAGCTACTTCAAGTGCAAGAAGGATTGCACCAGCAAACTTGGATTCACCTCGATACAGAAGTGCACGACAGCGATGAGGATACTTGCATACAGAGCTCCCGGTGATTCACTCGACGGCTATGGGCGCATGGCCAAGTCCACCACCATTGAGTGTTTCTACAAGTTCTATCGGGCAGTGATGGCAGTGTTTGGACCGCAATACTTGCGAACACCCAATGCGGAAGACACTGCTCGGATCCTAGCACAGAATGCAGCAAGAAGATTTCCTGGGATGCTCGGAAGCATTGACTGCATGCATTAGAAATGGAAGAATTGCCCATTTGCTTGGCACGGGATGTACAAAGGCGGTTGCAGTGTGGTACTTGAGGCGGTGGCCACACAGGAGCTCTGGATTTGATACTCCTTCTTTGGTATGTGTAACACCCACGATGCGACTATATCTCTCACATGTTGGAGCATGACTTAGAGGCATAACCGCATTGTAGGCATGTCGCAAGAGGGGTAATCTTTACACATCCCATGTACTGAATAAGAAAGAGATACAGAGTTGGCTTACAATCGCCAGTTCACACAATACATAAATATAGCATTACATCATCCAGAATACAATCAAGGTCCGACTACGGAACCAAAACAAAGACAATCCCAAATGCATAAGATCCCCGATCGCCCCAACTGGGCTCCACTACTGATCGTCTGGAAAGGAAACATAGTAACATCCTGAATCCTCGTCGAACTCCCACTTGAGTTCGGTCGCATCCCCTGGAATGGGATCATCGGCACCTGCATCTGGTTTTGGAAGTAATCTGTGAGTCACTGGGACTCAGCAATCTCACACCCTCGCGATCAAGACTATTTAAGCTTATGGGTAGGAAAAAGGGTAGTGAGGTGGAGCTGCAGCAAGCACTAGCATATATGGTGGCTAACTTACGCAAATGAGAGCGAGAAGAGAAGCAAAGCACGTTCGAGAAGCTATAAGATCAAGAAGTGATCCTAGAACTACCTACGTTCAAGCATAACACGAGACCGTGTTCTCTTCCCGGACACTGCTGAAAAGAGACCATCACGGCTACACACGCTGTTGATTCATCTTAATTAAGTTTAAGTGTCAGGTTTTCTACAACCGGATATTAACAAATTCCCATCTGCCCATAACCGTGGGCACGTATTTCGAAAGTTCAAAACCCTGCAGGGGTGTCCCAACTTAGCCCATCACAAGCTCTCATGGTCAATGAAGGATATTCCTTCTCCCAGGACGACCCAATCATACTCGGAATCCTGGTTACAAGACATCTCGACAATGGTAAAACAAGACCAGGAAACCCACCCGATGTGCCGACAAATCCCAATAGGAGTCGCACGTATCTCGTTCTCAGGGCAATACCGGATGAGACTAGCTACGAGTAAAACCAAACCTCAAGTTTCCCCGAGGTGGCGCCGCAGGCAGCTCGGTTCGGACCAACACTCAGAGGAGCACTGGCCCGGGGGGGTTAAAATAAAGATGACCCTTGGGTCCGCGGAACCCAAGGGAAAAAGGCTTAGGTGGCAAATGTTAAATCAAGGATGGGCCTTGCTGGAGGAGTTTTATTTAAGGCGAACTATCAAGGGGTTCCCATTATAACCCAACCGCGTAAGGAACGCAAAATCAAGGAACATAACACCGGTATGACGGAAACTAAGGCGGCAAGAGTGGAACAAAACAACAGGCATAAGGTCGAGCCTTCCACCCTTTACCAAGTATATAGGTACATTAAAGTAACCAAGATATAATAGTGATATCCCAACAATAAACATGTTCCAACAAGTAACAAATTCCAATCTTCACCTGCAACTAGCAACGCTATAAGAGGGGCTGAGCAAAGCGGTAACATAGCCAAACAATGGTTTGCTAGGACAAGGTGGGTTAGAGGCTTGACATGGAAATATGGGAGGCATGATAAAGCAAGTGGTAGGTATTGCGGCATAGGCATAGCAATAGAGCAAGCAACTAGCAAGCAAAGATAGAAGTGATTTCGAGGGTATGGTCATCTTGCCTGCAAAGTTCTCCGAGTTGACGTAAGCTTGATCCTCGTAAGCGTACTCAACGGGTTCCTCGATCACGAACTCGTCTCCCGGCTCTACCCAAGGCAAGAACACAAGCAAGGGAAACACAATCAACCACGGTGCAATGCACAAGCAACATGATGCAAAACATGGCATGATATGCGGGATGTAATATGCAATGCATATGCGTGCTTCAGAAGGGAAAGATTGAACCAGGCCTCAACTTGGCAAACCAAGAGCGTTGTTGGAAAGATGAGTTGATTTCGGTCGAAATCGATATAAAAATTACCGGAATCGGATGCACGGTTTGCAAATGGCAAGCAAAACAATAATGGCACAATTTTGCGATTAACAGCACGATGCCATCTAGAATGCAACAAAAAACTAAGCTACTGCACTTTCACATAGCAACAAAGCACATGGCAGTGATTTACTCAGGATGCTTGACAAAAGATGAACACTGAGATACGGCTAAATCACATAATAGCAGGTTCAAACAAGCATGGCAAAAGTGTAAAAGATACCAGCTTCACAAACTTAGTGAAAATAACATGTCAGGATTTAAAATCAGGAAGCAATGTTTAGAGCAAGATATCAACATGTTAGAGGAAATTAACATAGAAACACAAGGCATGGCATGAATCTACTCAAAGCATATAACAAAAGTCCCTTACTAACCATAAGCCAAAAGGGCACAGAAAACAAGATGGCACCCATGTAAACATAGCAAGTATCGTTAACAGATTCAGAATTAGCAGAAAACTGGACATGGCAAAAACAGAGTTACGTAGGCATGTTTGCGAGCTCGATGCACTCACCACAAGGCATTGCATGACAAACTAAGCATACACCCAGCAATAAGACATGATCAAGAAGCTAAACATGGCAAGAACCATCTCATAGGATGCATGGATCAACTACAACAACCTTGGCAAAATTGATTAACACGTAAATAGTCTGCCAGGAACATCTTATAGCAAAAGTAGGGCAAGATTGAGTCATGCTAGGTTACTCCATAATTGCAAACAAAGACATGGATGGATAGAGCATAACCATATGCCCAAATCATCCTTACTTAACATACTCAAAAGAGGCATGGATCTCTCTGTAGCAACATGAATACATGGCATAAAAATAACATCGGGGAAATGACTTAGTACAAATCTAAGTCCCTGAAATCAGCAACATCACGAAAGCTAGTTTGTATGCTTGTGCTAGTCACCACATTGATCACAAAAATACATGGCATACACCCCTGTAAAGATGGCATGGCATAGCCCAAAACACATGTAGAGCTCATGCTCATATGCAGCACACATTAATCATGGCAAAAATGACAAATGCTCATAATCTGATAAGAATCAGGAACACATTTTATAGCACTCTTGAAACAGCATTTTATGCATCAAGATGGACTCAAACAAGCATGGTGCAATGGAACAAAATGAAGAGGACATCCTAACGAACATTTTGATATGCCACACGCATGAAACGGAGCTACGATGGCAGAGTTATGATGCGATGAACATGGCTAAAAAATAACAGAAAAGGACTTAGAGGAAAACGGGTCAACCCTAGGGTTTCGGATCCGATCTAGATCTGGGCACACGGAAGTCGAGGCACGTCAGAGTGTGGCGGGAGGAGTCGCCAGAGTAGAGGAAGGTGGTGGCCGGAGCGAGCTCGGACGAGGAGGGCTCGCCGGAGGAGGCTGCGGCACGGCGGGGCGCTGCGGAGTCGGCGCGGTGCGGCGTCCCGGCACCGCGTGGTGGTGCGGCTCGCCGAAGCTGAAGTGGAGGCGGCCGCGGAGGAGCTTCCCGGACGGCGGCGGCGGAGCTACAGGCGGCGGGGCGAGCGCTGACGATGCGGGCGTCGGCGGCTGACGCGCGGGGCGCGCCCCGGGTGCGGCCCGGGGCGGGCCTGGCGGCGGGGAAGCGCGGCGATGTGGGCGCGGAGCCATGGCTCGCCGATTGGCGCGGGCGACGGAGGTGGACGCGTCCGGCGGGGGGGGAGGGGGGCTATCTCCTAGGGTTTCATCCGGGATTTCGAAGGGGAAGATGCTTTTATAGGTAGAGGTAGCTAGGAGAGTCCAAATGAGGAGCGGTTTTCGGCCACGCAATCGTGATCGAACGGCCGAGAGGATGGAGGGGGTTTGGATGGGTTTTGGGCCACTTTGGAGGGGTGTTGGGCTGGAACACACACGAGGCCTTTACGGTTCCTCGGTTAACCGTTGGAGTATCAAACGGACTCCAAATGGTACAAAACTTGACAGGCGGTCTACCGGTGGTGTACCAAGGCCGCATGGCAAATCTCGGTCCAATCCAAGAACGTTTAACACTCGCACATGAAAAGAGGCAAAAGGGGACGCGGGAGGACATAGGAGTGTCGGATCACAAAACGGACAACGGGGAAAATGCTCGGATGCATGAGACGAACACGTATGCAAATGCGATGCACATGATGGCGTGATATGAAATGCATGACATGGAAAAAATGCAAAACGAAGACAAAACCCAACCACGAGGGAATATCATAACTTAGAGCCGAAAATGGCAAGAGTTGGAATACAAATATGGCAAGTTACATCCGGGGCATTACAACACTCCACCACTACGAAAGGATCTCGTCCCGAGATCTAGGACTGGAAAAACTCTGGATATTCGGAACGGAGGTGGTCCTCGCATTCCCAGGTGGCTTCTCGGTCAGAATGATGTGACCACTTCACTTTCAGAAATTTGATAGACTTGTTGCGAGTCTTGCACTCAGTTTCTTCAAGGGTAACAATGGGATGCTCATGATAAGGCAGGTCTTCTTGGAGATCAATCTCTTCGAAGTTGATGGTGCGGTTAGGATTCTTGAAACACTTGCGAAGCTGTGACACGTGAAACACGTCGTGCACGTTTGCAAAGTTGGATGGAAGCTCAAGTTAATAGGCGAGATCTCCTCTTTTGCCAATGATCTTGAAAGGACCCATGTATCTAGGGGCAAGCTTCCCTTTGATACCGAAGCGACGAGTACCTTTCATTGGAGAGACACGGAGGTAGACATGGTCTCCGATCTCGAAAGCCAAGTCACGATGCTTGCTATCATAGTAACTCTTCTGATGCGATTGCGCGGCTTTGAGATTTTCACGAATGACTTTGCACATTTTCTTCAGCCTCTGTGATCAAGTCATTGCCAAGAAGTTGGCATTCACCAGTCTCTGACAAGTTAAGAGGAGTACGGCACTTTCTGCCATAGAGAATCTCGAATGGGGCCTTGCCCGAACTCACTTGGAAGCTGTTGTTGTAGGAGAACTCGGCATATGGAAGACAATCTTCCCACTTCATGCCGAAAGAAATGACACAAGCCCTGAGCATATCTTCAAGAATTTGATTTACTTGCTTGACTTGTCCACTAGTTTGAGGATGAAAGGCTATGCTGAAGCGAATGTTGGTGCCCATGGCCTTCTGAAAAGAATCCCAAAATTTAGAGGTAAAGATGCTTCCACGATCTGAAGATATCAACTGCGGAATGCCATGCAGAGAGACAATCCTGGAGGTATATAGCTCTGCCAACTGAGCTGCTGTGATAGATTCTTTGATAGGAAGAAAATGAGCCACTTTACTGAGCTTGTCGATGACAACAAAGATAGCATCATTGCCACGCTTGGACTTGGGGAATCCAGTCATGAAGTCCATCTCAATATGATCTGGTCATTGGTGTTCTGCTTTCACTCTTCTGCAGACATCACATTCATTCACGAACTGAGCAATCCCGCGCTTCATTCGATTCCACCAATACGACTGCTTGAGGTCATGGTACATCTTTGTACTTCTAGGATGAATAGATAGGAGAGAATTGTGAGCCTTGTTCATAATGACTTTACGAAGGTCACCTTTAGGAACAACAATTCGATCCTCGAAGAATAGAGTATCTTTGTCATCAAGGCGATAGCACTTGTACTTGGGTTGGCTCTTGGCAATCCCAATCTTCACCTTCTTCACCATTGCATCAAGAAGTTGTGCCTCACGAATTTGATCTTCCAAAGTAGGAGAGACTTGGAGGTTGGCAAGGAATCCTTGAGGAACAACTTGGAGATTAAGTTTGCGGAAAGCTTCACAAAGATCCGGTTGGAAGGGCTTGAGAATCAAACTGTTGCAGTAAGCCTTCCTGCTCAAAGCGTCTGCAATGACATTGGCCTTTCCTGGAGTATATTCGATACTCGGATTATACTCTTGAATCATTTTGACCCAACGAGTCTGCCTGAGGTTGAGGTTGGGCTGAGTGAAGATGTACTTGAGACTCTTATGATCCATGAAGATGTCCACTTTCCTTCCCAACAAGAGATGTCTCCATGTTAAAAGAGCATGGACAACTGCCACCAACTCGAGGTCATGAGTGGGGTAGTTCTTTTCGTTGGGCTTCAACTGGCGAGAGGTATAGGCCACAACTTTCTTCTCTTGCATTAATACAACACCGAGACCTTGCAGGGAAGCATCTGTCGGGACCCCGATTCTAAGTCACACCGACCTAGCATGTAACACCTCATATCACTTTGCAGCCTCACGCACGGTATTCCCATGGGTGTTGCCTTACCATGGCCCGGGACCGTTTGCGCATTTTGGCTCACGTATATGATAGTATCACTAGCATCCATATGACAGAGAACCCGGGCCGGCATGACTAGCCGTGAACCCAAAGTGGCACTAACTTACGGGGACAGGCATACATGAATCAACATCGAGCATGTCGGTCAGCAGCGTGCGAATCCGGGCTATAGCACTGGGCTAGCATGACTCCGGTGAACCCGGCTGTAGTAGGCTAGGCAGGACTCCAGATGTCACCGCGTGACATTTCCCCGAAGGGACAGACACATGAACGAAGTGAATCACATGCCGGCCAGTCTAAGTGTTCCGAAGCAGTAGTGCTGGGCTAGCAGGACTCCAGGTAAACCGGGCTGTAGCGGACTACCATGGCTCGGTGGAATCACTAGACTACATTTCCCCATAAGAGAGGCTACCAAGGATAAACAACTAGGTTGTCGGATCCCACACATAGCAATACACGTCACATGTACGCATAACATGCAAGTATGTGATGTACAACATGGCATCACAACATAACGCAAACTCATATAGATAAAGGCCCAGAAGAGCCACATAGCAATAATACAAGCAGAGGTCTCATGACCCATCATTTAGAGCATACAAGCAACGGAAGCATTACATGTCTGAGTACAGACAACTACAAAAGAAAAAGGCTAAGAAGCCTGACTATCTACAAGTCCCTCCCAAGGGTACAAGATCGTAGCTGAGGTAACAAGCTACTCGTCGAAGTCCAAGTGGTACTACTAGTGAGACAGATGTCTCACCTGCAAAACATAAATAAAGCAAACGTGAGTACAGAGGTACTCAGCAAGACTTACATCAGATCCTATCATACATGCATTTGTATTAAGAAGGTAATGTGGGGTTTAGTTGCAGCAAGCCAGCTTTGACTCAGTGGCTATCATGTTCTACGACTACGAGAAACTTCTTTGAGATGAGGCAGCGCACACGAGTCCACTAATCACCACATCAATACACTACTATGGATTCATCCCCGTCTCTCTACGAGAAGGCCATCCATAGCACTCACACTTGTCTTGAGCATTTTAGGGTATCCTCTTTAAGTTCTCTATGTACCGCATAAGCATCCAAGAAGTCCATAACCGAGGACCCGGCTATTCGAATAGATCATGATAACCCTGCAGGGGTGTACTTCTTCACACACGCTCTCACCACTTATCACCATGTACACGTCATGTATCTCGGCAACCTTCAAGCAGAAGCCTGGCGAGGGTGTCGGCCACGACCTGACTAACCACACAAGACTCTAGTCCAGGTTTATCGCCTATTCGGGTTCCATCCGCAAGGAGATCCGGCCGGGGTTTCGCTCACGGCCCCAAACGATGTGTACAGGGTTCCCGAGCCCACCATCCGGGTGCCACTCGGTACACCGGGCCACGGTGCCTAGTCTGTCCCAAGTCCACCCTGTCGGGTGCCACTCGGTAGAAAAAATAGCACTACCTACAAACACCAAAAACTATTTGCAACTCCTGGACAGAGATCAAGGTGGTTAATAAGTCAAGAGAGCTTGGAGCGCCCGGAGCCCAATGTGTGGTAGTAGCTAGTCATTGGACAACTTACACAGAACTCAGTTCTTAAGGACGGTCCCAATGAGACAACCCACCATGTACTCCTACATGGCCTCTCACCGCTACCTTTACCAAATTGTGTTCACACTCTTAACTCTCAGCACCAGAAAATATCGTAACACTCCAATTCATTCCCGATGAATCAGACCTAACATAACTCTAAGCAATAGCAGGCATGGCATGGTAGGAACACAACATGGCTCAATCAACTCCTACACATGCTAGTGGGTTTTAACTATTTACTGTGGCAATGACAGGTCATGCAGAGGAATGGGTTCAACTACCACAACATAAAGTAGCAGTTGAATCGTTGTTGTCCTAATGCAATAAATGAGAGCAGGAGCGAGAGAGTAGGATTGTATCGAAATGAACAAGGGGGTTTGCTTGCCTGGTAGATCAACAGGGGGGCACTGCTCCTCTGACAGGTACTCTGGATCGGTCTCCGGAGCAGGACCTATCGAGAAGGAACGGTGTCGGCAATCAAAACACAATCATATGCAACAATATGATGCATGAACATGGCATGAGTATGTGATGTTGTTTGAGTTAATGCAACTAGCATTCATTTGGTTGAAGTCCATTTGAACCAAAGGTTCAAATGCAACTCCAAAATAAGCCTTTATAAATGTCATTCATGTGTTTTCTCATATACAGCATGTATAAGTTGGTTTGTCATGCATGAAAATGGTACAGATGGATAGATTGCATTTTTCTGATAATTTTTCATATATAAATTATTTCAATCTGAGCTACGGTTGAATTTCTATGAATTTTTGAAGTTTATATCAATTTCTGCATTTTCCTGATTTAATTTAAAACCAGAAAATGATATATTGCGTCAGCACAACGCCATGCTTACGTCAGCAGGTCAATGGAGTTGACCAAGTCAAACCTGACGTGTGGGGTCCACACGTCAGTGACTCAGTTAGTTAACAAGAGGGGTTTATTTAGTCTAATTAGGATTAGTGGGCGCCGGGCCCACTGGTCAGCGACTAACTAGCTAACTAACCTAGGTTAATTAGTGTTAAACTAATACTAACTAAAATGCCAGGGGGGTGGCCCACGCGTCATTGACACAAGGGGGAAGGTCAAACCCCGGTCAGCGGGGTCAAACCCGCCGGCGACTCGACGCCGGCGAGGCCAGACGCGGCGAAGGGCCTCAGATTTGGTCCTCTGGTGACCAAATGGGCCGCGGAGACCATCTCCGAGGAGCTGGTGCTCGCGCGCATCTAGTGGAGGCGACGGGAGGACGCGGGGTGGCCGGAGCTCGCCGGAGCGGAGCTCGCAGCGGCGGCCGGAGCACGGGTTCATGCGGAATCGAGCTACGGGGCACGGCAGGGGCTGTGGAGTGCCTCGACGGCCTCCTGGCGTTGCACTGAGCACGGTGGTGTGCTCGGTCGCGGCCCTAGGTGACAGTGGCCACTGTGGCAACATGAACGGCGGCGAAGAGCTACGGCCATGGTGGTGGACGGGGCTACGGCGCGCGAACGGCTAAACGGAGAGAGGGAGAAGGAGCAGGAGCTCACATCGGTCCCGGTGGGCTTGACGGCGAGCTCGGGGACGCACTGGAGACGGCGGGGCAGCGAATACGATCTCCGGTGGCCGGAGATGATGACGAAGGCGATGGAGGCGCCTCGGGGCGCTCCGGCTTGCGTGGCTGAGGGAGACGATGCAGGGCAACAGCGCGGAGCTCGTGGGCACGACGAGAGGGCGAGGGGGAGGCGGTGAGCGTGACAACGGCGAGCGGCGGCGACGGGTGTGCTCGGCCATGAGAGAAAGAGCGAGGGGGAAGAGGGAATGGCACGGGAGAGAGCGAGAGAGGCTTGGGGGGCGCGGCGACGTCTGGCGTGAGGAGAAGGCCTGGAAAGGCCAGGCAGGCAGTTGCATGCTGGCGCGCACGGCGTCGGGCACCACTTCCCCTCTGCCTACTGGCAAGAGGAGGAAGACGGCTATGCCCCTGGTGGGCTGGGCCAGAACAGAAACGGGCCGGCCAGAGGCGCCAAGTAAGTTTCTCCCTTTTTTTCTATTTTGTTTCTGTTTTCTATTTTTCTGACATTTGTTTGGTTTAATAAAAAATAGTAAACCATTTTATTTTCTTATGCCAATTTTTGTAGGGGCTAGTGGTATTATTCCAGAGCTCCTCAACTACTAGCATAATTTTTGGACAATATTATATATATAACAATATATATCCAAAGCAAATAATTACTGCATTAATTCCAAATGCCCAAAATAAATACTTATGAGCTCCTGAAAATGTTGGTTTGATTTTTATCTCTGTCCAAAATTTTCAGAGAGCAACATGAACATTTTCTTGGACCTTTTTGGGGCAATTTTTATCTAGGTCATTTCCAGAAATGATTCTGAGGGTTTCACAAATCTTCATTTCAAAATTAAAAGGAATTTAAACATGATGCACAAATGACTAGCTAGTCTAGGTCATACCAGAACTAGGGATGTGACAGCATCACAGAAAACCTCGAATGGTTTGGATTCATCAGGAGGAGTCAGAACTGGAGCTGTGACTAACTTTTCTTTGAGGGTGTTGAAAGCCACGTCACATTCAGGCGTCCAGACATACTTCACATGCTTCTGGAGAAGGTTGGAAAGAGGCTTCGCGATCTTAGAGAAATTCTCAACGAATCTTCGACAATAGCTTGCGAGCCCAAGAAAGCTGCGGAGCTGCTTCACATTCTGAGGCGGTTCCCAATTCACAATTGCAGACACCTTCTCGGGATTAACAGCTATGCCCTTGGCGGAGATGATATGCCCAAGGTAGAGAACCTCATCGAGCCAAAACTCGCACTTTGAAAACTTCGCATAGAACCGATGTTCTCTGAGTTTGTCGAGTACCAATCTCAAGTGATTGGCATGATCCTCCTTGTTCTTGGAAAAGACCAAAATGTCATCGAGATAGACCAAGACGAAGTCATTTGTGTAAGGGTTGAAGATGAAGTTCATCATGCGAGAGAACGTTGGAGGAGCATTGACAAGGCCGAAAGACATGACAGTGTATTCATAAGAACCATAGCTTGTTCTGAATGCTGTCTTGGGGATATCTTGTTCATGAATGTGAATCTGATGATAGCCCATACGGAGGTCAAGCTTGGAGAATACTTGAGCACCCTTGAGTTGTTCGAATAGCTCATTGATGTTGGGAAGTGGGTACTTGTTCTTTATGGTCTTCTTGTTCAATGGGCGGTAGTCGACACAAAGTCGGTCCGTGCCATCCTTCTTCTTGACAAAAAGAACACCACAACCCCATGGAGAAGAACTCAGTCTGATCAGACCCATACGCTCTTGTATATCGAGTTGCTTCTTCAGCTCCTTCAACTCTTCTGGTCCAAGCTTGTAAGGACGTTTGCAAACAGGTTCCGTGCCAGGCTCAAGATCGATGACGAATTCAACTAGCCGGTGAGGAGGCATTCCTGGAAGCTCTTATGGAAAGACATCTTGATATTCACAAATGACTGGAATCTGAGAGATGGCATTTAACTCACCCTTCTCATTGAGAGATAACAGTCGAATGGTATCATCACGAGCGGCAAAGACAATCACATCCTTAGACAAGTGTGTCAATTGAATCTGCCTGGCAGCACAATCAAGTTGAGCCTTGTGCTTAGAAAGCCAGTCCATGCCGAGAATTAGATCAATATCCGAGTTACCAAGAACAATTGGAGAAGCCAAAAATTTGTAGTCACCCATCTTGATAGAAACATCTGGAACCATCATGCTAGAACTCAAACGCTTAGCCGGAGAAACTACTTGCAATGCTTTAGGTAATGCCTTAATGTCAAAGTTGTGCTCCGATGCAAATGGGAATGACATGAAAGAATGCGATGCGCCCGAGTCAAAAAGAACTTTTGCAGGAATATCATTAACATGAAGGTTACCCATGATCACTTCTGAAGAGTCCTCTGCCTGAGCTGCGTTCATCATGTTGACCTTGACATGCTTGGGATTATGCTTGACCACTGCATTGCTAGCAGATCTCATAGGAGGAGGAGGCGGAAGGCGCCTCTGGTTGAAACATTTGTTTGCATAGTGACCCTTCTGCTGACACTTGTTGCACGTAACCTTTGAGAGAGGACGGTGATACGGAGCACTTGACCTTGGAGCATGAGATGAAGCTTTGTTCTGAAAGCCTGGGTTGGGTGGGTGGGAAGATTCATTGCCACCTTTGCTCTTCTGCTGATAAGGCTAACGGAATGGAGGAGGAGGCAACCAGTACTTTTGCTGCTTAGCTGCCACTTGAGTTGAAGAAGAAGAAGGAGTTGCATCCCTGACTCTCTTCTTGGAAGCATCGCACTTGATCTGAGCAGCTTCTTGCTTTAGTGCCATGTTGTAGAACTCATCATACTTTTTTGGCTCAAAAAGCACAAGAGCTAGTTGCAGATCTTCTCTGAGGCCACCTCTGAATTGATAAATCATGCTCTTCTCATTAGGGACGTCTTGTTTGGCGAAGCGAGCGAGCCTCTAGAACAGGATGTTGTATTGGTAAATAGACAAGTTGCCTTGCTTCGGATTGCAGAACTCCTCACGCTTACTCTCAACAACAGTCTGAGGAATGTGGTGAGCTTTGAAGTCTCGGCGGAAATAATCCCAGGTAATAACACGACCTCCTCTGGAATCTTTCTATTGTCGATACCACTCAGCAGCTTGGTCTTTGAGTTGGAACGAAGCAAACTTGACAAAGTCCTCAACCCTGACATTGCTACACTCAAAATGTTTACAGATATCCATGAGCCAATCATCAGCGTCTATGGCCTCGACACAGTTACTGAAAGACTTCGGCTGGTTTGCGAGGAACTGGTTGAGGGTAGCAAACTGAGTTTGATTGTTGCCATGGCCTTGATTTCCTTGGTTGCGCTCTTGCAAGAGTTGCATAAGCATCTGCGTGTTGGCGTTGGTGGCGGCCATCACAGCTTGCCATGCCTCCGGAGGTGGAGGTGGTGGCGGAGGTTCCGGATTCTGACGCGTTGGAGGAGCCATCCTGAAGAGGTTGACATCCGTTAGCATCTTGAAAGACATATATTCAAGATGAATCAATGGATCGAAATTGCAACGTGTAGCCTTAACATTCGAACAAAAATGAACGAATGAATTCCAAAGTAAATCATCACACTTCCGTAAATTGAGAAGACACTTAGATAGAGGTAGATGAATAAAACAACAAGGTACGGATATGAACAAATACTTGGTAAGGATTACCCAATCACAAACCAAATATCTGCGGGAAGAAATACTAGAGCTACATAAATTCCCACCTATGAAACACCTGAAACTTTCTGGTTATGCAATCAGGTGTTGGGGATACAGGGGAAGCATAATATCTCACCCAAAACTAGCAAATCCTACATCCAGCTGTATCCATCCTTCAACACATAACCAAGAAACCTTCGAAAATCATTTACCTCAACCTTCGAAAAAGCATCCATTATACGAGTTATGGCAATACTCCCGAACTCCCGCCCCAGTACTGGGTGGCATCAAGGTTATCTCACCAACAACTGCATAAAAGAGATTTTCGATGTCGGCGAACTCAGGTATTCCAGAACTGCAACGATAAAATTGTGACGACAACACCTCGGAGCTCAACTCCCCGGGACACTGCCACAACCCCTAAATGTCAGGAGGCACCAAGAACAATGTTCTCGTCACAAAACCATCGGAACGATTCCAAGATACCCGCGTGATCCTAAAAAAAATTTAGTGAAAATTTTAGAAGAAAAGAGTCAAAACTCTACATCAGGAAGCCTCACTAGAGCGACGAAGGGACTGAGGAGTAAAAAGAATCCTACTCTCCGATATATATATATAATCCTATAAGACTCAAAAACATTTTTCTAGACTCAACAACGCCAGCGATTCGATCAAGCAGGGGGCTCCTAAGTCGGGGAAGGCTCTGATTACCAACTTGTAACACCCATGATGCGGCTATATCTCCCACGTGTCGGAGCACGATTTAGAGGCATAACCCCATTGTAGGCATGTCGCAGGAGGGGTAATCTTTACACATCCCATGTACTGAATAAGAAAGAGATACAGAGTTGGCTTACAATCGCCGCTTCACACAATACATAAATATAGCATTACATCATCAAGAATACAATTAAGGTCCGTCTACAGAACCAAAATAAAGACAACCCCAAATGCATAAGATCCCCGATCGCCCCAACTGGGCTCCACTACTGATCGTATGGAAAGGAAACATAGTAACGTCCTGAATCCTCGTCGAAATCCCACTTGAGTTTGGTCGCATCCCCTGGAATGGCATCATCGGCACATGCATCTGGTTTTGGAAGTAATCTGTGAGTCACGGGAACTCAGCAATCTCACACCCTCGCGATCAAGACTATTTAAGCTTATGGGTAGGAAAAGGGTAGCGAGGTGGAGCTGCAGCAAGCACTAGCATATATGGTGGCTAACTTACGCAAATGAGAGCGAGAAGAGAAGCAAAGCACGGTCGAGAATCTATAAGATCAAGAATTGATCCTAGAACTACTTACGTTCAAGCATAACACGAGACCGTGTTCTCTTCCCGGACTCCGCTGAAAAGAGACCATCACGGCTACACACGCTGTTGATTCATTTTAATTAAGTTAAGTGTCAGGTTTTCTACAACCGGATATTAACAAATTCCCATCTGCCCATAACCGTGGGCACGTATTTCGAAAGTTCAAAACCCTGCAGGGGTGTCCCAACTTAGCCCATCACAAGCTCTCACGGTCCACGAAGGATATTCCTTCTCCCAGGACGACCCGATCAGACTCAGAATCCCGGTTACAAGACATCTCGACAATGGTAAAACAAGACCAGCAAAGCCACCCGATGTGCCGACAAATCCCGATAGGAGTTGCGCGTATCTCATTCTCAGGGCAACACCGGATGAGACTAGCTACAAGTAAAACCAAACCTCAAGTTTCCCCGAGGTGGCCCCGCAGGCAGCTCAGTTCGGACCAACACTCAGAGGAGCACTGGCCCGGGGGGGTTTAAAATAAAGATGACCCTTGATTCCGCGGAACCCAAGGGAAAAAGGCTTAGGTGGCAAATGGTAAAACCAAGGTTGGGCCTTGCCGGAGGAGTTTTATTCAAGGCGAACTGTCAAGGGGCTCCCATTATAACCCAACCGCGTAAGGAACACAAATCAAGGAACATAACACCGGTATGACGAAAACTAAGGCGGCAAGAGTGGAACAAAACACCAAGCATAAGGCCGAGCCTTCCACCCTTTACCAAGTATATAGGTGCATTAAAGTAACCAAGATATAATAGTGATATCCCAACAATAAACATGTCCCAACAAGGAACAAACTCCAATCTTCACCTGCAACTAGCAACGCTATAAGAGGGGCTGAGCAAAGCGGTAACATACCCAAACAATGGTTTGCTAGGACAAGATGGGTTAGAGGCTTGGCATGGCAATATGGGAGGCATGATAAAGCAAGTGGTAGGTATCGCGGCATAGGCATAGCAATAGAGCGAGCAACTAGCAAGCAAAAATAGAAGTGATTTCGAGGGTATGGTCATCTTGCCTGCAAAGTTCTCCGAGTTGACGTAAGCTTGATCCTCGTAAGCGTACTCAACGGGTTCCTCGATCACGAACTCGTCTCCCGGCTCTACCCAAGGCAAGAACACAAGCAAGGGAAACACAATCAACCACGGTGCAATGCACAAGCAACATGATGCAAAACATGGCATGATATGCGGGATGTAATATGCAATGCATATGCGTGCTTCGGAAGGAAAAGATTGAACCAGGCCTCAACTTGGCAAACCAAGAGCGCCGCTGGAAAGATGAGTTGATTTCGGTCGAAATCGATATAAAGATCACCGAAATCGGATGCATGGTTTGCAAATGGCAAGCAAAACAATAATGGCACAATTCTGCGATTAACAGCACAATGCCATCTAGAATGCAACAAGAAACTAAGCTACTGCACTTTAACATAGCAACAAAGCACATGGCAGTGATCTACTCAAGATGCTTGACAAAAGATGAACACTGAGATACGGCTAAATCACACAATAGCAGGTTCAAACAAGCATGGCAAAAGTGCAAAAGATATCAGCTTCACAGACTTAGTGAAAATAACATGTCAGGATTTAAAATGAGGAAGCAATGTTTAGAGCAAGATATCAACATGTTAGAGGAACTTAACATAACAACACAAGGCATGGCATGAATCTACTCAAAGCATATAACAAAAGTCCCTTACTAACCATAAGCCAAAAGGGCACAGAAAACATGATGGCACCCATGTAAACATAGCAAGTTTCGTTAACAGATTCAGACTTAGCAGAAAACTGGACATGGCAAAAACAGAGTTACGTAGGCATGTTTGCGAGCTCGATGCACTCACCACAAGGCATTTCATGACAAACTAAGCATACACCTAGCAAGAAGACATGATCAGGAAGCTAACACATGGCAAGAACCATCTCATAGCATGCATGGATCAACTACAACAACCTTGGCAAAATTGATTAACACGTAAACAATCTGCCAGGAACATCTTATAGCAAAAGTAGAGCAAGATTGAGTCATGCTAGGGTATTCCATAATTGCAAACAAAGACATAGATGGATAGAGCATAACCATATGCCTAAATCATCCTTACTGAACATACTCAAAATAGGCATGGATCTCTCTGTAGCAACATGAATACATGGCATAAAAATAACATCAGGGAAATGACTTAGTAGAATTCTAAGTCCCTGAAATCAGCAACATCACGAGAGCTACTTTGCATGCTTGTGCTAGTCACCACATTGATAACACAAATACATGGAATACACCCCTGTAAAGATGGCATGGCATAGCCCAAAACACATGTAGAGCTCATGCTCAGCACACATTAATCATGGCAAAAATGACAAATGCTCGTAATCTGATAAGAATCAGGAACTAACATTTTATAGCACTCTTGCAACAACATTTTAGGCATCAAGATGGACTCAAACAAGCATGTTTCAATGGAACAAAATGAAGAAGACATCCTAACGAACATTTTGATATGCCACACGCATGAAACAGAGCTACGATGGCAGAGTTATGATGCGATGAACATGGCTAAAAAAATAACAGAAAAAGACTTAGAGGAAAACGGGTCAACCCTAGGGTTTCGGATCCGATCCAGATCTGTGCGCACGAAAGTCTAGGCACGTCGGAGTGTGGCCGGAGGAGTCGCCAGAGTAGAGGAAGGTGGTGGCCGGAGCGAGCTCGGACGAGGAGGGCTCGCCGGAGGAGGCTGCGGCACGGCGGAGCGCTGCGGAGTCGGCGCGGTGTGGAGGCCCGGCACCGCGCGGTGGCGCGGCTTGCCGGAGCTGAAGTGGAGGCGGTCGTGGAGGAGTTTCCCGGACGACGGTGGTGGAGCTACAGGCGGCGGGGCGAGCGTTAACGATGCGGGCGTCGGCGGCTGACGCGCGGGGCGCGGCCCGAGTGAGGGCCGGCCTCGGGCCCCGGCGGGCCTGGCGGCGGGGAAGCGCGGTGATGTGGGCGCGGCGCCACGTGTCGCTCGCCGATTGGCGCGGGCGACGGAGGCGGACGCGTCTGCGGGGGTGGAAAAATATCCGGCGGCGGGGCTATCTCCTAGGGTTTCATCCGGGATTTCAAAGGGGAAGATACTTTTATTGGTAGAGGTAGCTAGGAGAGTCCAAATGAGGAGCGGTTTTCGGCTATGCGATCGTGATCGAACGGCCGAGAGGATGGAGGGGGTTTGGATGGGTTTTGGGCCACTTTGGAGGGGTGTTGGGCTGCAACACACACGAGGCCTTTATGGTTCCTCGGTTAACCGTTGGAGTATCAAACGGACTCCAAATGGTACGAAACTTGACAGGCGGTCTACCAGTGGTGTACCAAGGCCACATGGCAAATCTCGGTCCAATCCAAGAACGTTTAACACTCGCACACGAAAAGAGGCAAAAGGGGACGCCGAAGGACATAGGAGTGTCGGATCGCAAAACGGACAACGGGGAAATGCTCAGATGCATGAGACGAACACATATACAAATGCGACGCACATGATGACGTGATATGAAATGCATGACATGGACAAAATGCAAAACAAAGACAAAACCCAACCACGAGGGAATATCATAACTTAGAGCCGAAAATGGCAAGAGTTGGAATACAAATATGGTAAGTTACATCCGGGGCGTTACAGTATGCCAGGAACTCACAATGTCATCAACGTGTTGCAGTGCTCCACTGTCTTTGCCAAGCTTGTTGAAGGTCATTCTCCTCTAGTGAACTTCGAGGTCAATGGGCGGCACTACAACAAGGGGTACTACCTAGCTGATGGCATCTATCCGAGATGGTCTATATTTGTGAAGACTATCTCAAACATTGTGCCAGAAGGCAAGAAGCCCCACTTTGCCAAGGTGCAGGAGGCTTGTAGGAAGGATGTTGAGCAGGCATTTGACGTGCTCCAATCTTGATTTGATGTTGTCCGGTACCCTGCTAAGACCTGGTCGAAAGATCAAATATGGGATATCATGACTTGCTGTGTCATCTTACACAACATGATCATCAAGAGCGAGCAGGAGATCCTCTAGCCGAAATTGATCACCAGCTACCGGCAACCTGGACTGCCTACCTCAGTATGCGTCAGGAGATCCGAGACTCACATGTGCATCACCAACTGCAGCAAGATCTGACGGAGCACCTATGGAGGATCAAGGACGACGCCTAGCTCGACGTGTGATGATTTTTTATTTGTTGAACTATATAATTTGTATCGAACTATTTGATTTTCTATGATGAAAAAAATATTTATATTGAGAATTCAACGCCGAGCCACGACGAACCATGCCGAATATGAGCCAATTCTCGCCCATATGGGGCCTTTATTCGCCGAAAGTGGGCCGAAAACCAAGCCAATATCAGCGTCTGGGGGTGACGGCTGGATGCCCAACCGCCCCAGCGCCAATTGTACCGCTGGCTCGCCCTCAAGCGGCGATTTTTATGCCTCCTAAGGGGTCTAACGGCTAGAGATGCTCTAATTAAAGAACGGCTAGAAGTTTTGCCTTCGTCAGCATAATAAAATACACGAGCTAGAGAGTCAAAAAGATCCAACAACCAGCTAGAACGGTTGAACTAGATAGTCAGATAACAATATCGTTCATACAACATAGATTTCATCAAAAGGATAATGCACCCTGATGGAAGGATCAGACACGACTGGTAACTAAGACAATAAGACTGTTCATTGTCATGCATCCGCTTGATTGTGATGTTCTTTGTGTTGGTTAAAAATTTGGCATGAACCGATGCGTGGCGATATTTCAGTTAATAATGTTTGGTAGATTGAACTATTGCTATTAGCTTGCTTTGATGCTTGAAACACTGCCATTCGGCACCGGGCCGTACAGCCTATGAAATCGAGGGCCATTCCCGAGATCGGAGAATAGCATAACACGGGCTCATCTACACGTGCGTGTACAGTAAATTTATCAAAATCAGCAAAAAGAAAAATAATCAAAGAAATCAGATCGCCCCCCCCCCCCCCCCCGCGGCATCTAAGATGCTTGAGTGCGCAAGGTGTGTGCAACTTTTCACAGTGTTAGGACATTTGAGAAGCTCGTGAAAAAGAAATTTTTTAACTCAAAGAAACTTTGAAAAACTGCATTGTTTACTCTTGATTTTTTTGTGCATGAGCTTCTCGAATGTCATTTGAGCATGAAAAAATGCACGCTAATAAAAAACTCGAGCTTCTTAGATGTAAAATAGTTTTTTTTTTTGCATTTACCGTTCATCGGGAGCGGCTCAGATGTGGATTACCAGCCCATTCCCCGCTCTCCTTTCCTTGGTCTGGGGTGTGGAGGCATAATCCTTTGTATACTGTTCATTTCTACAGCTACTATTCACCACTGTGGCTACTGTAGATGCAAGGTTGGCCCGAGGCGTTCATCGATCCTGGCTACGCAACTGCACTTATCCCTCTTGATGGTCGCTTGGGAGCTCATGAGTCCTCTCTCCCTCACGTCTTGTGACCTTGCAGATCTGTGCGGAGATGGGTTAGGAAGCCGGTTCGTCAATGTGTGGAGATGGCTTAGGAGCTCCTAAACGTCTAGGGTGGTGTTTGTTTCTAATGTATCTAGTAAGCTTGTTTTGTTGGGGAACGTAGTATTTTAAATTTTTTGCCTACGATCACGCAAGATCTATCTAGGAGAAGCATAGCAACGAGTAGGGATAGTGTGTTCACGTACTCTCGTAGACCGAAAGCGGAAACGTTTAGTAATGCGGTTGATGTAGTCGAACGTCTTTGCGATCCAACTGATCCAAGTACCAAAAATACGGCACCTCCGCGATGAGCACACGTTCAGCCTCGGTGACGTCCCTCGTACTCTTGATCCAGCTGAGGTCGAGGGAGAGTTCCGTCGGCATGACGGTGAGGCGACAATGATGATGAAGTTACCGGCGCAGGACTTCACCTAAGCACTACGACGATATGACCGAGGTGTGTAACTGTGGAGGGGGGCACCGCACACGGCTAAAAGATCAACTTGTGTGTTCTAGTGTGCCCCCTGCCCCCCGTATATAAAGGAGGGAGGGGGAGGCTGGCCGGCCCTAGGGGCACGCCCAAGGAGAGGGAGTACTACTAGGATTACCAATCCTAGTAGGATTCCTCCACAAGGAAGAGAGGGGGAAGGAAGGAGAGGGAGAGGGAGTAGGAAAGGGGGGCGCCGCCCCCTTCCGTTGTCCAATTCGGACTGCAAGGGGGGGGGCTGCCCTGGCTGCCCTCTTCTCTCTCCAACAAGGCCCGTGGTGGCCCATTAGTTCCCCTGGGGGGTTCCGGTAACCCCTCCGACATTCCGTTTTTACCCGAAACTATCTGGATCACTTCCAGTGTCCGAATAACATGGTCCAATATATCAATCTTTATGTCTCGATCATTTCGAGACTCCTCGTCAGGTACGTGATCTCACCCGAGACTCCGAACAACCTTCGGTCATCAAATCACATAAACTCATAATACAAATCATCATCAAACGTTAAGCGTGCGGACCCTACGGGTTCGAGAACTATGTAGACATGACCGAAACACATCTCCGGTCAATAACCAATATTGGAACCTGGATGCTCACATTGGCTCCTACATATTCTACGAAGATCTTTATCGGTCAAACCGCATAACAACATACGTTGTTCCCTTTGTCATCGATATGTTACTTGCCCGAGATTCGATCGTCGGTATCATCATACCTAGTTCAATCCCGTTACCGGCAAGTCTCTTTACTCGTTCTGTAATGCATCATCCCGTAACTAACTCATTAGTCACATTGCTTGCAAGGCTTATAGTGATGAGCATTACCGAGAGGGCCCAGAGATACCTCTCCGACATTCGGAGTGACAAATCCTAATCTCGATCTATGCCAACTCAACAAACACCATCGGAGACACCTGTAGAGCATCTTTATAATCACCCAGTTACGTTGTGACGTTTGATAGCACACTAAGTGTTCCTTCGGTATTCGGGAGTTGCATAATCTCATAGTCATAGGAACATGTATAAGTCATGAAGAAAGCAATAGCAATAAACTAAACGATCATAGTGCTAAGCTAACGGATGGGTCTTGTGAACGAAATATGCCCTAGAGGCAATAATAAAGTTGTTATTTATATTTCCTTATATCATGATAAATGTTTATTATTCATGCTAGAATTGTATTAACCGGAAACTTAGTACATGTGTGAATACATAGACAAACAGAGTGTCCCTAGTATGCCTCTACTTGACTAGCTCGTTAATCAAAGATGGTTAAGTTTCCTAGCCATAGACATGTGTTGTCATTTGATGAACGGGATCACATCATTAGAGAATGATGTGATGGACAAGACCCATCCGTTAGCTTAGCATAATGATCTTTAGTTTTTCTGCTATTGCTTTCTTCATGACTTATACATGTTCCTCAGACTATGAGATTATGCAACTCCCGAATACCGGAGGAACACCTTGTGTGCTATCAAACATCACAACGTAACTGGGTGATTATAAAGATGCTCTACAGGTGTCCGATGGTGTTTGTTGAGTTGGCATAGATCAAGATTAGGATTTGTCACTCGTGTATCGGAGAGGTATCTCTGGGCCCTCTCGGTAATGCACATCACTATGAGCCTTGCAAGCAATGTGTCTAATGAGTTAGCCACGGGATGATGCATTACGAATGAGTAAAGAGACTTGCCGGTGAGATTGAACTAGGTATGATGATACCGACGATCGAATCTCGGGCAAGTAACATACCGATGACAAAGGGAACACACGTATGTTGTTATGCGGTTTGACCGATAAAGATCTTCGTAGAATATGTAGGAACCAATATGAGCATCCAGGTTCCGCTATTGGTTATTGACTGGAGATGTGTCTCGGTCATGTCTACATAGTTCTCGAACCCGTAGGGTCCGCACGCTTAACGTTCGATGATGATTTGTATTATGAGTTATGTGATTTGATGACCGAAGTTTGTTCGGAGTCCGGATGAGATCACGGACATGAGGAGGAGTCTCAAAATGTCGAGACATAAAGATTCATATATTGGAAGGTTACATTCGGACACGGAATGGTTTGGGTCATTTCGGATGAGTTTCGGAGTACTGGGGTTACCGGACCCCCCGGGAAGTTATTGGGCCTCATGGGCCTAGTGGTGGAAGAGAGGAGGTGATAGAGGCAAAGGTGTTCCCGATGTTTCGATGAGATGGTGGCTATCGTTTTCTGTGGGAGTCGACCTTGACGATCCGACTACGAACGTGCGAGACGTCGCGCCTTAGCAATCGCTAAACCAACTTCCGAGGGGTTATTGACCACGCCGGAGCACGATCAACCTGACCACGAGGGCCTGTTTCCTGCGAGCAAACGAAGAACAAGCAAGAAACTGAGATTGCAATCTGGATATTGCGAATATAAGATGAAAGCTTTATTGATCAAGGTGGGGTTCTGTGACGTCTTGGTCTGGTCGTTGGACACAAACAAAGTACGCGAAGTTGCAGCTATGGCGAACTTTTAATCTAAACAAAACCCAAAGTCTAAACGACGCCCTAAGGGCTGTATATATGGAGGAGAGAGGGGGAATTTCGTGGCCCTTGTGAGGAGGGGTCCGAAACCAACCCTAACTCTTGTTTCCCCACACATACGGACTCTAAAAACAGCCTATACTTAAGTATTTCGAAAATACATGGGCCTGGCCCAATAATAAGGTGACGCAGCACCTAGAATAGCCTCTGGACGAAATTTATGAAGTGACATCTTGTATATTTCGTCCAAGGCTTCATGCACTCCTTATGGTGGCTTCAAAGTCCTGAAATCATCACTTGTAACTCTGTTTTGATCCCCTTGCGCATGCCATCATCTCCATGCTTGAACTTGCTCCAAGGTTCATCTTTCTTGTCCAAGCTAGGCCCTTCATTTGTAAGCAAAACAAATGTATCCAATTTAGGCAGCATCATATTCTCATGAACATTAGAATCGTTACCAAGAAACGAAAGTACCTGATAATTCAATTGGCGTGCGCGAGCTCTAGTAATTGGTCCAGTATGTATAGCAGCAGGGGCTGTGGGTGTAACAATGGTATTGATGTCCTCATCATCCTCCCCTTCTTGAAATGAAGTCGTCCTCGACGAAAGCTCATCTTCCTCACCCAAATAAGGCTTCAAATCTGCAATGTTAAAAGTGGGACTAACCCCAAAATCTGCAGGCTCAAGTTTATATGCATTATCATTTATTTTCTCTAACACCTTAAAAGGACCATCAGCACGTGGCATTAGCTTTGATTTGCGCAAATTAGGAAATCTATCCTTGCGCAAATGTAACCAAACAAGATCTCCAGGTGCAAACACAACATGTTTTCTACCCTTATCTCCAGCAAGTTTATATTTAGCATTCATACGCTCAATGTTTTCCTTAGTTAACTCATGCATTTTTAAAATCAATTCAGCACGTTCTTTAGCATCAAAATTAACCTTCTCCGAAGATGGAAGAGGCAACAAATCAATAGGTGCACGAGGTAGGAAACCATACACAATTTCAAAAGGGCACATCTTAGTAGTAGAATGCAATGAACGATTATAAGCAAATTCAATATGAGGCAAGCATTCTTCCCACATTTTCTTATTATTCTTCAAAACAGCCCTAAGCATAGTAGACAATGTTCTATTGACTACTTCAGTTTGTCCATCAGTTTGGGGGTGACAAGTAGTACTAAAAAGCAGTTTAGTCCCCAACTTAGCCCATAAACATCTCCAAAAGTGGCTAAGAAATTTAGTATCACGATCTGAAACAATAGTATTTGGCACACCATGCAAGCGAATAATTTCACGAAAGAACAAATCAGCAACATTAACAGCATCATCGCTTTTATGACATGGTATAAAGTGTGCCATTTTCGAGAACCTATCCACGACAACAAATATGCTATCCCTCCCCTTCTTTGTTCGAGGTAAACCTAAAACAAAGTCCATAGATATATCCTCCCAAGGAACACTAGGTACAGGCAAAGGCATATATAAACCATGAGGATTGAGTCGTGACTTAGCTTTTTGACATGTAGTGCAGCGAGCAACAAAACGCTCAACATCCCGTCTCATCTTTGGCCAAAAGAAATGTGTAGCAAGTATATCCTCCGTCTTCTTGACGCCAAAGTGTCCCATTAATCCTCCTCCATGCGCCTCCTGCAACAACAAAAGACGAACGGAGCTAGCTGGAATGCATAGCTTGTTAGCACGAAACACAAATCCATCATTAAGAACGAACTTGTTCCAAGTTCTCCCTTCCTTACAATTCTGCAATACATCTTTAAATTCAGCATCATGCATATATTGATCTTGATGGTCTCCAAACCAAATATTTTAAAGTCAAGTTGTGAAAGCATAGTATAACGAGACAAGCATCAGCAATAACATTTTCTTTACCCTTCTTGTGTTTAATGACATAAGGGAAAGTCTCAATGAATTCAACCCATTTAGCATGTCTACGGTTCAGTTTTGCTTGACTTTTAATGTGTTTCAAAGATTCATGATCAGAATGTATAACAAATTCCTTGGGCCATAAATAATGTTGCCATGTTTCTAAGGTCCAAACAAGAGCATATAATTCTTTATCATAAGTAGAATAGTTCAGACTAGGCCCACTCAATTTTTCAGAAAAGTATGCAACAGGTTTGCCATCTTGTAATAACACACCTCCTAATCCAATTCCACTAGCATCACATTCAAGCTCAAAAGTCTTATTGAAATTAGGAAGTTGGAGTAAAGGAGCATGTGTCAACTTATCTTTCAATACCGTGAAGGCTTCTTCCTGTGCGGTACCCCAAACAAAAGGCACATCCTTCTTTGTAAGCTCGTTGAGAGGTGCAGCAATGGTGCTGAAATCTCTCACAAAACGCCTATAGAAACCAGCGAGGCCAAGGAAACTCCTCACTTGTGTGACCGTTTTGGGCTGCGGCCAACTCTCAATAGCTTCAATCTTGGCTTTATCAACTTCAATTCCCTGTGGAGTAACAACATAGCCAAGAAAAGATACTCGGTCGGTGCAAAAGGTGCACTTTCCAAGGTTACCAAACAAACGTGCATCACGTAGAGCAATAAAAACAGCACGTAAATGTTCCAAATGTTCCTCCAAAGATTTGCTATAAATCAGTATATGTCATCAAAATAACTACCACAAATCGTCCAATGAAAGCACGTAAAACTTCGTTCATTAACCTCATGAAAGTACTAGGTGCATTAGTTAACCCAAAAGGCATGACTAACCACTCATATAATCCAAACTTAGTTTTAAATGCTGTTTTCCATTCATCTCCCAATTTCATACGAATTTGATGGTAACCACTACGCAAATCAACTTTGGAGAATATTGTAGAGCCACTCAATTCATCAAGCATATCATCTAGCCTAGGAATAGGATGACGATAACGAATAGTAATATTATTAATGCCTCTACAATCACACATACGCGACGTACCATCCTTTTTCGGCACTAAAATGATAGGAACAGCACAAGGACTAAGGGATTCACGTATATAACCTTTGTCGAGCAGCTCCTGTACTTGACGCATAATCTCCTTCGTCTCCTCTGGATTGGTACGGTATGGCGCACGGTTGGGTAATGATGCACCGGGAATTAAGTCAATTTGATGCTCAATCCCTCGAATAGGTGGTAATCCCGGTGGCACGTCTTGTGGAAAGACGTCAGCGAACTCCTGCAAAATGTTAGTGACACTAGGAGACAAAGAGGAAGGCACGTCCTTGAATGAAAATAATGCCTCTTTGCACACAAAAGCATAGCAAACAGATTTGCTAAAATCTAAATCATCAATATCAGATTTGGTGGCAATTAAACATGCACTTTTCAATTTAATTTCAGAAGCAACACTAGATGGTTTATTATTAGGCTGCATTTGTTGCTCAAATTCTTTTGCCACAATCTGATTTTCACTTTTATTTTTCTCCTGTTTTGCTTTATTAGCTCTATTAATATCATCTTTCAAAATGGAATCAGGAGTCATAGGAAGCAAAGTAATATTTTTATCCTTATGAACAAGAGTATACTGATTGTTTCTACCATGGTTTACAGAATTTTTATCAAATTGCCATGGTCTACCAAGTAATAAGGAACATGCTTGCATAGGGACCACATCACAATCAACATAATCAGCATATGTAGAGATACTAAAATGCACACGAACAATACGTGTTACCTTAACCTTGCCACTGTTGTTGAACCATTGGATGTAGTAAGGATGTGGATGTGGTCTTGTGGTGAGAGATAGCTTCTCCACCATCTCCATGCTAGCCAAGTTATTGCAGCTCCCTCCATCTATGATGACGCGAACAGAACGTTCCTTCACAACTCCCTTTGTATGGAACAAATTATGCCTCTGATTTTGCTCAGCTTGTGTAACCTGCACGCTCAAAACACGTTGAGCAACTAAACATTCATACATGTCAGCATCTTCAGCAGCCATGTATTGCATCTCATGATCAGAATCCTCTCCTCAGTGTTCTTCATGTGTAATAAGAGCCAAAGTCTCCTCATCATAGTCACTAGCGGACTCATACCCACCATCCTTAGTAACAATCATCACATGCTGGGATTGGCATTCTCTCGCAAAATGTCCTCTTCCCTTACAATAGCGACAAATAATATCACTTGTATGCCCTGTTGATGCCATGGAAGAAGAAGAGTTCTGCGCAGGTCCGGCAGGTGTGCTCTTGGCAGATAGTGGTGGTTGTACCTGCTTTCTTGTATCACGGCTGGAGGTGGCACCTGATGGAGGTGCTGGTGGAGTGGAAGTAGAGGATGCACGTGGTGTCCATGATGAAGATCAACCTGTAGAAAAGTTAGTTCGCGCCAATGCCTGTCGATCCTGCACTTCACGTTCAGTTTTACAAGCAAGATGGAATAAACGAGTGATATTAGTATACTCCTTATACTCTAGAATGGTCTGAATCTCTCTATTTAATCCACCCATAAAACGTGCAAGCATAGCTTCATTCTCCTCAGCAATACCACATCTAATCATGCCAGTTTGTAATTCCTGATAATATTCTTCTACATAATTTTTTCCTTGTCTTAAATGCTGCAATTTTTGAAGTAATTCACGTTGATAATATGGTGGAACCCAACGAGTACGCATAGCAGTTTTCAAAGCAGCCCAAGTAGCTGGAATAGGATATAATCTATAATGTTCAGACCACCAAACACATGCAAAGCTAGTGAAAGCACAAACAACAGCAGGAACACGTCTCTCCTCAGGATATTGTAAACATGTAAATCGTTGTTCAGTTTCTAACTCCCAAGTAAGATATATATCAGGAACATATCTACCCTCAAATGGTGAAATATTCAATTTTAGTTTAGGAAGATGGTCATGTACCTCAGGCGGTGGTGCAGCCCTACCATTGCGATGATATGCATGAGGACGACCTAGTGGTGGTGGTGTTGGTGGTTGCACATAGTTCTGATTATGGTCAACCTCATCCTCGTAATGGTCCTCCACCTCTGTAGTAGTAGCAGGAGCGACAGAAGCATCAACAGCGGCACTAGAATTTTGCCCAGGGTCAATGGGAATGTGCTGTGCTCGTCCCACTTGATTTGGAAAGCGACGTTGTTGTTGTAGAGGTGCGTTAGGGGCAGCTGGTGGTGGTGGTGGAAGACGCGCGAGCAATTCATTAAACTTGTTATCGAGCTTTGTTTCGAACGTCTTCTCCATGCCATCTATCTTCTCCATGGCCTCTTCAAATCTGTTTAGCACGTCTTGCACCTGTCCACTCATCATTTGCTGAAATTTATCATGCAACTCCTTATTCGTCATGTTCTCCCAGTCAGTATCGTCGGCTTGTGATCCTGCCATGGTTAGTAGCAATAGAAACACACAAGAATATGATCCTACAGACTACTAACAAGAGGTGGTGGTGGATGTCACAAATCCGTCAAGCAAATCTCAAATTCTTACCAATTCTTACCCAGCAGCAGGCGATGATCGGCAACCGTCGTAGTCAAAACTCTCAAAGCATGGATAGAGCGATTACCAGGGAGAGTCAAACGCACGACGTAGATGTATGTGGAGCTAGGAAGGCTTATAATATGGTAGCAAAAAGGGTCAACAATAATCAATTCAGAGATGCAAAGTTGAATAAACGCTCAACGACGGTACTGTGCTGGTCCTAGACTAGACCGTGCTAGAGACGCGAGCCTAGAATACTAACAAAATCACGGCGCTGCACGTAAACAAGGAAAAAGCACACTCTGGAACTTTTTTTTCGCTCTTTTTTTGCGCTCCTCTTTTTTTTTGCGAAAAATCACTATAATGGCGAGTGTCTCAAAACTATTCCCTCGTCAAACTGACAGGATGGGCACGATTTTTTTTTACTTTTTTTTTGGAAATCAGGGCAGCGACGACGAAAAAGTGCGACAAAAAATCACTATGATGGCACGTGGCTCAAAAGACTCAGAAAAGCCTAAAAATAGGATAGGGAAAAATATTTTTGCCTGTGAAAATTTTGGCCTAAAAACTGCCCGGGGGTCTCCAGACTCTTTTTTTTTGAAACCTACTCAGGCAAGGAAACACGAATCGGAAATTAGATGGACCTCGAAAACAAACCTAATATGAAAGGAACTCGAATTGGTAGTGGATATATGATGGTAGGATATGGCAGCGGTGGTGGTATATGGATACGGATTGGTGGTGGTATATGGATATGGATCGATGGCGGATAAGCGGTGGTGGTAGATGGCAGGAGCGATGATGATGGTGCGGCGGTGGCGTGACAACTTATGACCAGAACTTGAAACTCTAAAAGACTAGACTCTAAGACCAGCAACTAGACACGACGATGCAACCGCAAATTCAACAAAGCAAAATACTGAAAAGACTATGCAAAGGCTCAGATTGGTTCGGAGATGATGAACTAACCCTAATTTTTTTTGGCTTTTTTTTCATGGACTGTAGGTATGAAGAACAGACTCGATCTAAACTACGAAAAACTGTAAAATCTCACTGAGCAACCTGCAAATCTGATACCACTTGATAGAGGCAATGGTGTCCCGATGTTTCGATGAGATGGTGGCTATCGTTTCTGTGGGAGTCGACCTTGACGATCCGACTACGAACGTGCGAGACGTCGCACCTTAGCAATCGCTAAACCAACTTCCGAGGGGTTATTGACCACGCCGGAGCACGATCAACCTGACCACGAGGGTTTGTTTCCTGCGAGCAAACAAAGAACAAGCAATAAACTGAGATTGCAATCTGGATATTGCGAATATAAGATGAAAGCTTTATTGATCAACGTGGGGTTCTGTGACGTCTTGGTCTGGTCGTTGGACACAAACGAAGTACGCGAAGTTGAAGCTATGGCAAACTTTTAATCTAAACAAAACCCAAAGTCTAAACGATGCCCTAAGGGCTGTATATATGGAGGAGAGAGGGGGGATTTCGTGGCCCTTGGAGGAGGGGTCCGAAACCAACCCTAACTCTTATTTCCCCACACATACGAACTCTAAAAACAGCCTATACTTAAGTATTTCGAAAATACATGGGCCTGGCCTAATAATAAGGTGACGCAACACCTAGAATAGCCTCTGGACAAATTTTATGAAGTGACATCTTGTATATTTCGTCCAAGGCTTCAGGCACTCCTTATGGTGTCTTCAAAGTCCTGAAATCATCACTTGTAACTCCGTTCTTTATCCCCTTGCGCATGCCATCATCTCCATGCTTGAACTTGCTCCAAGGTTCATCTTTCTTGTCCAAGCTAGGCCCTTCATTTGTAAGCAAAACAAATGTATCCAATTTAGGTAGCATCATATTCTCATGAGCATTAGAATCGTTACCAAGAAACGAAAGTACCTGATAATTCAATTGGCGTGCGCGAGCTCTAGTAATTGGTCCAGTATGTATAGCAGCAGGGGTTGAGGGTGTAACAATGGTATTGATGTCCTCATCAGGAGGCTGGCCAAGGAGTGGCGCGTGCCCCCAAGCCCAATCCTAATTGGGTTAGGGTTGGGGGGGGGCCCTTTCCTTCTCTCCTCCTTCTCCTTCCCTCCTTCTCCTACTAGGAATAGGAAAGAGGAGGGGAATCCTACTTGGACTAGGGAGTCCTAGTAGGATTCCCCACACGTGGCATGCCCCCCTTGGGCCTCCACCTCTTCCCTCCCCTCCTTTATATACGTGGCCAGGGGGCACCCCATAGACACACAAGTTGATCTTTTATCCATGTGCGGTGCCCCCCTCCACAGTTACACACCTCGGTCATATTGTTGTAGTGCTTAGGCGAAGCCCTGCGTCGGTAACTTCATCATCACCGTCACCACGCCGTCGTGCTGACGGAACTCTCCCTCGGCCTCCACTGGATCAAGAGTTTGAGGGACATCATCGAGCTAAATGTGTGCTGATCGCGGAGGTGCCGATCGTTCGGTACTTGGATCGGTTGGATCGCGAAGACGTTCGACTACATCAATCGCGTTACTAAACGCTTCCGCTTTCGGTCTACGAGGGTACGTAGACACACTCTCCCCTCTTGTTGTTATGCATCTCCTAGATAGATCTTGCGTGATCGTAGGTAAATTTTTTGAAATACTGCGTTCCCCAACAGTGGTATCAGAGCCATGTCTATGCGTAGATGTTATATGCATGAGTAGAACATAATGTGTTGTGGGCGATAATAGTCATACTGCTTACCAACATGTCTTACTTTGATTCGGCGGTATTGTTGGATGAAGCGGCCCAGACCGACATTACATGACCGCGTTCATGAGACTGGTTGTACTGACGTGCTTCACACACAGGTGGCTAGCGGTGTCTATTTCTCCAGCTTTAGTTGAATCGAGTTTGACTACACCCAGTCCTTGTTGAAGTTTAAAACAACACACTTGACGAAAAATCGTTGTGGTTTTGATGCATAGGTAAGAACGGTTCTTGCTAGAAGCCCGTAGCAGCCACGTAAAATTTGCAACAACAAAGTAGAGGACGTCTAACTTGTTTCTGCAGGGCTTGCTGTGTTGTGATATGGTCAAGACGTGATGATATATAAATTGTTGTATGAGATGATCATATTTTGTAACAGTTATTGGCAACTGACAAGAGCCATATGGTTGTTGTTTTATTGTATGAAATGAAATCGCCATGTAATTGCTTTACTTTATCACTAAGCGGTAGCGATAGTCATAGTAGCAATAGTTGGCGAGACGACAATGATGCTTCGATGGAGATCAAGGTGTCAAGCCGGTGATGATGGTGATCATGATGGTGCTTTGGAGATGGAGATCAAAGGCACACGATGATGATGGCCAGATCATATCACTTATTTTGATTGCATGTGATGTTTATCTTTTATGCATCTTATTTTTCTTAGTACGGCGATATCATTATAAGATGATCTCTCACTAAATTTCAAGGTACAAGTGTTCTCCTTGAGTATGCACCGTTGCTACAGTTTGTCGTGCCGAGACACCACGTGATGATCGAGTGTGATAAGGTCTACGTTCACATACAACGGGTGCAAGCCAGTTTTGCACAAGCAGAATACTCAGGTTAAACTTGACGAGCCTAGCATATGCAGATATGGCCTCGGAACACTAAGACCGAAAGGTCGAGCGTGAATCATATAGTAGATATGATCAACATAGTGATGTTCTCCATTGAAAAGCTCTCCATCTCACGTGATGATCGGACATGGTTTATTTGATATGGATCGCGTGATCATCTAAATGACTAGAGGGATGCCTATCTAAGTGGGAGTTCTTAAGTAATATGATTAATTGAACTTTAATTTATCATGAACTTAGTACCTGATAGTATTTTGCATGTCTATGTTGTTAAAGATAAATGGCCCGTGCTACTGTTCCTTTGAATTTTAATGCATTCCAAGAGAAAGCTAAGTTGAAAGATGATGGTAGCAACTACACGGACTGGGTCCGTAACTTGAGGATTATCCTCATTGCTGCACAGAAGAATTACGTCCTGGAAGCACCGCTAGGTGCAAAGCCCACTGCAGGAGCAACTCCAGATGTTATGAACGTCTGGCAGAGCAAAGCTGATAACTACTCGATAGTTTAGTGTGCCATGCTTTACAGCTTAGAATCGGGACTTCAACAACGTTTTGAACGTCATGGAGCATATGAGATGTTCCAGGAGTTGAAGTCAATATTTCAAGAAAATGCCCGAATTGAGAGATATGAAGTCTCCAATAAGTTCTATAGCTGCAAGATGGAGGAGAATAGTTTTGTGAGTGAACATATACTTAGAATGTCTGGGTACCACAACCACTTGACTCAACTAGAAGTTAATCTTCCTGATGATAGTGTCATTGACAGAGTTCTTCAATCACTGCCACCAAGCTACAAAAGCTTCATGATGAACTATAATATGCAAGGGATGGATAAGACAATTCCCGAGCTCTTCGCAATGCTAAAAGCCGCGGAAGTAGAAATCAATAAGGAGCATCATGTGTTGATGGTCAACAAGACCACTAGTTTCAAGAAGAAGGGCAAAGGGAAGAAGGGGAACTTCAAGAAGAACGGCAAGCAAGTTGCTGCTCAAGTGAAGAAGCCCAAGTCTGGACCTAAGCCTGAGACTGAGTGCTTCTACTGCAAAGGGACTGGTCACTGGAAGCGGAACTGCCCCAAGTATTTGGCGGATAAGAAGGATGGCAAAGTGAAAGGTATATTTGATATACATGTTATTGATGTGTACCTTACTAATGCTCGCAGTAGTGCCTAGGTATTTTATACTGGTTCTGTTGCTCATATCTGCAACTCGAAACAGGGGCTACGGATTAAGCGAAGATTGGCTAAGGACGAGGTGATGATGCGCATGGGAAATGGTTCCAAAGTCGATGTGATCGCGGTCGGCATGCTACCTCTACATCTACCTTCGGGATTAGTTTTAGATCTGAATAATTGTTATTTGGTGCCAGCATTAAGCATGAACATTATATCTGGATCTTGTTTGATGCGAGATGGTTATTCATTTAAATCAGAGAATAATGAATGTTCTATTTATATGAGTAATATATTTTATGGTCATGCACCCTTGATGAGTGGTCTATTTTTATTGAATCTCGATAGTAGTGATACACATATTCATAGTATTGAAGCCAAAAGATATAAGTTTAATAATGATAGTGCAACTTATTTGTGGCACTGCTGTTTAGGTCATATTGGTGTAAAGCACATGAAGAAACTCCATGCTGATGGGCTTTTGGAATCACTTGATGCTTGCGAACCGTGCCTCATGGGCATAAGGCTCCGTTCTCCGGAACAATGGAGCGAGCAATAGACTTATTGGAAATAATACATATAGATGTATGCGGTCCGATGAGTGTTGATGCTCGCGGCGGGTATCGTTATTTGCTGACCTTCACAAATGATTTGAGCATATATGGGTATATCTACTTAGTGAAACGTAAGTCTGAAACATTTGAAAAGTTTAAAGAATTTCAGAGTGAAGTGGAAAATCATCGTAACACGAAAATTAGTTTTCTACGATCTGATCGTGGAAGTGAATACTTGAGTTATGAGTTTGGTCTTCCTTTGAAACAATGCGGAATAGTTTCGCAACTCACGCCACCTGGAACACCACAGCGTAATGGTGTGTCCAAACGTCGTAACTGCATTTTATTAGATATGGTGTGATGTATGATGTCTCTTACTGATTTACCGCTATCGTTTTGGGGTTATGCTTTAGAGACGGTTGCATTCACATTAAATAGGGAACCATCGAAATCCATTGAGACGACACCATATGAACTGTGGTTTGGCAAGAAATCCAAGTTGTCATTTCTTAAAGTTTGGGGCTGCGATGCTTATGTGAAAAAGCTTCAACCTGATAAGCTCGAACCCAAATCGGAGAAATGTGTCTTCACAAGATACCCAAAGGAGATTGTTGGGTACACCTTCTATCACAGATCCAAAGGCAAGATATTCGTTGCTAAGAATGGATCCTTTCTAGAGAAGGAGTTTCTCTCGAAAGAAGTGAGTGGGAGGAAACTATAACTTGATGAGGTAACTGTACCTTCTCCCTTATTGGAAAGTAGTTCATCACGGAAATTAGTTCCAGTGATTCCTACACCAATTAGTGAGGAAGCTAATGATGATGATCATGAAACTTCTGATCAAGTTACTACCGAACCTCGTAGGTCAACCAGAGCAAGATCCGCACCAGAGTGGTATGGTAATCCTGTTCTGGAGGTCATGTTACTTGACCATGATGAACCTACGAACTATGAGGAAGTGATGATGAGCCTAGATTCCGCAAAATGGCTTGAGGCCAGGAAATCTGAGATGGGATCCATGTATGAGAACAAAGTGTGGACTTTGGTTGACTTGCCCGATGATCGACAAGCCATAGAGAATAAATGGATCTTCAAGAAGAAGACTAACGTTGACGGTAATATTACTGTCTACAAAGCTCGACTTGTTGCGAAAGGTTTTCGACAAGTTCAAGGAGTTGACTACGATGAGACCTTCTCACCCATAGCGATGCTTAAGTCTGTCCAAATCGTGTTAGCAATTGCCGCATTTATGATTATGAAATTTGGTAAATGGATGTCAAAACTGCATTCCTGAATGGATTTCTGGAAGAAGAGTTGTATATGATGCAACCAGAAGGTTTTGTCAATCCTAAAGGTGCTAACAAAGTTTGCAAGCTCCAACGATCCATTTATGGACTGGTGCAAGCCTCTCGGAGTTGGAATATATGCTTTGATAGTGTGATCAAAGCATATGATTTTATACAGACTTTTGGAGAAGTCTGTATTTACAAGAAAGTGAGTGGGAGCTCCGTAGCATGATGACATATTATTGATCGGAAATGATACTGAATTTCTGAATAGCATAAAAGGATACTTGAATAAGAATTTTTCAGTGAAATACCTCGGTGAAGCTGCTTATATATTGGGCATCAAGATCTATAGAGATAGATCAAGACGCTTAATTGGACTTTCACAAAGCACATACACTACTAGGGAAAAGCCTAGCAGTAGCGCGGGTTTTAGGCCTACTAGTAGCGCGGGTGGCAGCTCTACTAGTACGGCGCTACAACTAATGTTTAGTAGTAGTGTGGGCTTAACCGCTGTCGGTGTCAAAACCGGCGGATCTCGGGTAGGGGGTCCCAAACTGTGCATCTAGGATCGATGGTAACAGGAGACGGGGGACACAATGTTTACCCAGGTTCGGGCCCTCTCTATGGAGGTAATACCCTACTTCTTGCTCGATTGATCTTGATGAATATGAGTGTTACAAGAGTTGATCTACTACGAGATCGTAATGGCTAAACTCTAAAAGTCTAACCTGGCTATGATTATTCGGGGGGTATCTACATTCCTAGCCCTCCGGTTTATATAGACACAGGAGGGACCTAGGGTTTACACAAGGTCGGTTACAAAGAGAGGAATATTCATATTTGGCCGCCAAGCTTGCCTTCCATGCCAAGGAGAGTCCCATCCGGACACGGGTAGAGTCTTCGGTCTTTGTATCTTCACGGCCCATTAGTCCAGCCCATATCCAATAGGTCGGACGCCTGAGGACCCCTTAGTCTAGGACTCCCTCAGTAGCCCCCGAACCAGACTTCAATGACGAGGTTTTCAGCGTGCATATAGTCTTCGGCATTGCAAGGCGGGTTCCTCCTCCTATGACTTTAAAGTGATGTATTCAGCTCTCCATTTAATGTCGCACCCTTAGGCTTCCGCGCCTTCCTAACTTTAGCTTCCACGTGTCGAGTGAATACAAGAGGTTGGGGTATTTTTACATATACCACCCTGACCGTACCAGAAAGGTGCCCATTTAAAGAGAATAGATCTCAGATCCCTTCCAAACCCCAAGGAAAAATTCCTCAGAGCTTGCGGAGCAGAACCACGCCAACATGGCCAGCGCTCCCAGCTCTTCCTCTCGCCACCATAACTCTAAAAAGGGGGATTGGGAGAGATGTTTTGTTTCTCACAGTCAGCTGGTGAAGCTGCAAATACAGGGCTTTCTTCCTCCCGTGGATTTGGTCCCCGTATGAGCAGGGATGACGTCCTTCAATGGCGGGGCTCAAGCGGAGAACTTCCCCAATCCGTCCAGGGGGGAACGAGTATGCTTCATCCCCTTCTTGTTAAGAGGTGTCGAATTTCCGATCCATCCCTTCCTCCGAGGTCTGCTGGAGTATTACAGCCTCCAACTGCACAGTCTTACTCCCGCCTCCATCCTGCATATTGCGGGTTATGTTGCTCTATGCGAGCTATTCCTGGGCTGCGAGGCCCATTTCGATTTATGGAGAAGACTGTTCTGCCTTGTCCCTCGTAATCAAGGAGGGTCAATATTTGAAGTGGGGGAGCCGAAGTGTGGCGCATCGCCGACACCGGATACCTGTCCAGCACGCCGAAGAAGGCTTCCGAAGTGTGGCCTTCCGAATGGTTTTATATCTACGACGTCGCTCTTTCCGACCCAGTCCGTATGGGCCTTCCCGAATTTTCAAGTGCTTCGTTGAAGAAACGCCATAGCTGGCGTCCTCGGAGCCTCGATGAAGAGGATAGCGCAGAGGCCAGTCTGCTGATGGGCAAGATTAAGATGCTCGCTCAGTCCGGATTGTCAATAGTCGAGGTAATGGCAATCTCCATAGCGCGGGGGATCCAACCACTCCAATACATAGGGCTGCCCATGTGGCATTACAATGGGGAAGACAGCGCCTCACGCTGCGGTCAGAAAGGCCCAAAGACCCCCGCCACTCTGGCCAAAATATTGGCCGAACTATATAAAGGGGAGAAGGAGGAGTTCACCCATCTCCAATATCGAGACGTATTTTCCATGTATAATCCTCCTAGCTGGGTAAGCTCTAACTCCACAATTTTACTCCTCTCCCTGAATTATCTTTGACGGGGAGTATCCTATCTACTCCTGACAGGAATGGCGAAAGGCTGTCGAAGGGATCCATGACCCCGCCCCTCAGCCGAAGAATCACAACCGGGATCTTGACCCCGGATATGAAGAAGATCCAGACATATTTGTGGAGCTCGAGGATGGAATATTCTATTAGACGAGCTATGACGGCACAGATGTACCTATCATCGCCGATTACCCCGGCCTCCTTCCTGCTTGGCATGTAAGTAATTTAGAAGGAACTTTCTTTGAAAGAGTTCCCTTACTATGCCTCACCCAATACACTATTCCGTGTTCCAAAGGGGAGGCGCTCGGCACCGCAATATGCACCAGAATAATCTCTGAGGAGAGCAGCGCCCATGCCTGGCACATCTTCGAAGAGGAAGGCCAATGATAACATGGCAGAACCCTCGTCAAAGGGGTAAGGCTTTTCTCTTCAAGGATACCCTTTCTGATCATCACATCAAATTGTAATGCCATTCGCCGCATCCTATCAGGAAAAGTATCCGCCGGACTGTGCCCTGGGATCTGGTCGGACGTGCCTTCACTAGTCAGTTTCCGGACCCTTGCCAAAGGACGGGGGCTGACATGGGAGTGGCGCCGAACTGTCCTCCCACAGATGATTCAGATGACATGTCCATCATGAACTCTAAAGTGGAGAGCGCTATGAATCATCATCATCGGAGGGCCGTTCTTCGTAACCCTGGATTTTCAAAAGAGGCATTTGATGACTTTAATTCGGCCGATGCGTACATCCAAGCTGCTCGGGATGGGCTTGGCAGAGCCACAGACCAGCATTTGAAAGATATGTAGGTAAGCATAGATTTGATAATCATACACCAGTAGCTCCCGAGACTTAAAGTAGTTGATACAACTGATTTAAGGATCAATGTATAACCAGGTGCTTACGGAGAAGAACATCCTGTTATCTCAGGAACTAGAAAAGTGTCAGAGCCAGCTAAATGCTGCCAATGCCGAACTGGAGAAATCCAAGAAGGCATCTCGTGGTAATGTTTCCCTCCATCGAGAAAACATAATGGCATACCAATAATGCTAACATGGTTGCTTACCTCTTAATTGGATCATTAGGTCAACTGCAAGAATAACTGGAAGCCGCTCGAAGTGGAGAATGAGGATCCAAAAAACTGCTAGCCGCGGGTGAGCGTGTGTTAACAAAGGTCATTGTGGAGAAAAACAAGCTCCGGAATTCGAACACCCAACTGGGCGAGGAACTGAAGGATGTAGGGGCCCAGCTGGCGAACTTCGTAAAGGAGAATAAAAGGCTACGAGGCGGCATATTCAGTATGTGGTCGAACTTACATTCGAATAATTCGGAGGCAGAAGGTGCTGATAGAGTTATATCTGCAGGTATGCTGACCGGTCGTCCCGAAGAGGAGATGTCCGGATCATCGACCGATCTGCTACAAGAGCTGTCACAAGTGCACGAGCAAGCTTGGTAGGCGATGCGAAGTGTTGCCAAGGCCCTATGGCCATCCGCCTCCCCTCCAGGAAAGATGGAGGAGCTGATACAACTATTCAAGGGAGCACGGTGGCGCTTTCGACTGTGGAAGATATCGGCCTGTCGGGAAGGTGCACGGGAAGCCTGGGCCATGGTGAAAACACGGTATACCAAGCTTGATCCGAATCATATGGCTCGGGTCGGACCTCTAGGGTCAGATGGAAAAGAAATTCCCGTTAATTTGGTATATGACCAACTAAAAGCAGCCGCCAAGTATTCCCAGCAGGATTGTAAGTTAGACTGCCTGCTGGACGGCATAGAGGAGGAAATTTTTGAGTCCTAGTGACTATGTACTTTCCTTGACATATGTGACTCTAGCTGAATTATAAAAACAAGTGTCATGGCAGACCTTTTCGCTTCAACCTCTGGACCCGAAGGTGCGGAGTGTTTCCGAATACCTTACCGGTAAAATAGACCGGGGTATGCGTGGGAACCTGGCGTAGGGGTCATAGTTGCTTGAACAGATAATGTGTATCCGGCTAGTTATGTTATATTACATTATGATTGTAATAAACATCTTCCAGGGAGAATAGTTCCATTAGGGGTTCCTTTCCCTGGGTGTGCATGCATTAAAATGCATGTCCGAACTATGATTGATAACATTACAGTATAGGTAATCATCTGGGGGTTCATAATGGAAGGAATATAAAGCATCTTTAGTCCGCCGACCGAGTATGCTGTTAAGAACGCTAGCTTTCGCCTTCACCCAGTCTGAGGTACACATCCGGATGACCCGACAGTAACAATCGCAGAGGTGCTCCCTTTATGCCCTAGCCGAACTAACGGGAACGTAGGGCATAAGCACAGGATCCAGGCAACCCAGCTTGGCCAAAACTTAAGTCATATCGATGCATATAATGGTGAAAAAAAGAAAAGGTACATATGAGAAGAAACACATATGTGATGAGCTTGATGCTCGGAAAATAAGCTTCTGTTCGGGAAGCCTCCAGGTATAGTGGACGTACATGCTCAAGGATGTGTACATCACAGGTGCACGGTTTAGCCATGCGAAAGAGTTTAAGTTCTAGAAAAAAGGAAAAAAATAAAGGAGACAATAGGGAGAAGGAGACAAACACATAGTTCGGTGCTAGGCATAGAATCTTCGAAGTCTGGCCACGTTCTAGGGGTTAGGCTCTAGGTGATTTTCTGATGCGGCACGCAGGCGGTACGCTCCTCCCGTGAGAACCTCGTCAATTATGAAGGGACCCCCACTTGGTCTTGAGTTTGTCCTTTTTCTTCTCGGGCAAGCGTAGTACGAGTTCGCCTATATTATAGGTCTTGGCCCGTACTTCTCTGCTTTGATATTTGCGGGCCTGTTGTTGATAAAATGCGGAACGGGCTCTTGCAACATCACGCTCCTCCTCCAGGGTATCTAGGCTGTCCTGCCGATCAAGCTCGGCCTCTCTCTCTTCATACATGCGCACTCGAGGTGAGTCATGGATAATATCGCAAGGCAACACAGCTTACGCACCGTACACCATGAAGAAAGGTGTATATCTAGTAGTGCGGTTAGGCGTGGTCCGCAGCCCCCAGAGTACGGAGTCAAGCTCCTCAACCCAGTGCTTGTTTGATTCTTTCAAAGACCGCACTAGTCGGGGTTTGATGCCGCTCATAATAAGACCATTAGCCCGTTCGACTTGACCATTTGTTTGCGGGTGGTAGACAAAGGCGTAGTCGAGCTTAATGCCCAGATTAGCACACCAAGTTTTCACCTCATTGGCTGTGAAATTGGAGCCGTTATCAGTGATGATGTTGTGTGGAACACCATAACGGTGCACCACACCGGATATGAAGTCTATTACTGGCCCCACCTCAGCCGTTTTGACTGGTTTGGCCTCTATCCACTTAGTGAATTTATCCACCATGACCAGCAGATACTTTCTCTTATGGCTTCCACCTTTAAGGGGCCCGACCATATCGAGCCCCCGGACCGCGAAAGGCCAAGTGATGGGGATTGTTTGTAGAGCGGTGGGGGGCATGTGGCTTTGGTTGGCGAATAGCTGGCATCTGATGCAACGTTGGACAAGGCCCTGTGCATCTGCTCGGGCCGTCGGCCAGTAAAAACCTGTACAGAAGGCCTTGCTAACAAGGGCCTGAGCTGCAGCGTGGCGCCCGCCAAATCCGGAGTGAATTTCAGCCAAGAGCTGCCGCCCCTCTTCTTCGGAGATACATCTTTGAAGAACTCCGGTAGCCCTTTTCTTGTAGAGCTCTCCTTCATGAACCTTGTAGGCCTTCGAGCGCCGAATGATGCGGCGAGCCTCATTCTGGTCCTCTGGGAGTTCTTTACTATTAAGGTAGGCCAAGAAGGGTTTGGTCCATGGGACAATGACTTCCATGATTAGGTGGGCCGACGGTGTTATTTCGGTGGCTGAGCCCCCGATTATATCATTGTGTTCTGAGGCTGGGTTGTGTTCGGATCCGGACTGGCGTTGCCGCTCTCCCCTTGTCACACCACGGACGGCTTAAAGAGCCTTTCCAAAAAGATATTAGGTGGGACGGGGGCGCGTTTGGCGCCAATGCGAGTGAGGACGTCCGCCGCTTGATTAATTTCTCAAGCCACATGATGAAACTCAAGCCCCTCAAATCGAGCCGACATTTTTAGGACAGCGTTGCGGTAAGCCGCCATCTTCGGATCTTTGGCATCAAAATCTCCATTTATTTGAGATACTGCGAGGTTTGAGTCCCCACGCACTTCCAGGCGTTGTATGCCCATAGAGACAGCCATCCGGAGACCATGTAATAAGGCCTCGTATTCGGTTGCATTATTGGAGTCTGTGTATAATATTTGGAGTACGTACTGGACTACGTCTCCTGTGGGGGACGTTAAAATGACACCCGCCCCTAATCCTGCCAGCATTTTGGAACCATCGAAATACATAACCCAGTTGGAATATGTGCCGTACTCTTTAGGGAGTTCGGGCTCTGTCCATTCGGCGACGAAGTTCGCCAGTACTTGGGATTTGATGGCTCGGCGTGGTTTGTATGTTATGTCGAATGGAAGGAGCTCAATGGCCCATTTGGCTATCCGGCCCATAGCATCGCGGTTGTTTATTATATCATTGAGTGGTACTTCGGAAGCCATCATGATAGAACATTCTTGGAAGTAGTGTCGTAGCTTCCGGGATGCCATGAAGACCGCGTATGCTATCTTTTGATAATGAGGGTACCGGGATTTGCATGGTGTGAGGACGGTGGATACGTAATATACCGGCTTCTGAATTGGGAATTTGCGTCCGTCCTGGTCTCGTTCCACGACGAGCACGGCGCTCACCACCTGATGTGTTGCCGATATGTATAATACCATGGGTTCACTGATGTTCGGTGCGGCCAGGATTGGGTTGCTCGCGAGAAGGGTTTTTATTTCTTCCAGTCCGGCTATTGCCGCATCCGTCCACTCGAAGTGATCGGTGCACCGGAGGAGGCGATACAATGGCAATGCCTTTCCCCCCAATCTGGAGATAAAGCGGCCACGCACCCAATGAGTTTTTGGAGCTGTTTAAGGTCCGTTGGTGTGGCCAATTGTGCCAAGGCTCGGATTTTGGCTGGATTTGCTTCAATTCCTCTATTGGAAACGATGAAGCCCAGCAGATTTCCAGTAGGAACGCCGAAAACACACTTTGCTGGATTGAGCTTGATGTCATATGTACGGAGGTTGTCGAATGTGAGACGTAAATCGTCTCTTAGTGACTCGACGTGCCTAGTTTTAATGACGACGTCATCCACGTATGCTTCAACTATCTTGCCGATCTGTTTCTCCAGGCATGTTTGAATCATGCGTTGGTAGGTGGCCCGAGCGTTTTTGAGCCCGAAGGGCATGGTGTTGAAGCAGAATGGCCCGTATGGGGTAATGAATGGCGCTGCGGCTTGATTGGACTCCTTCATTTTGATTTGATGGTATTCGGAATATGCATCGAGGAAGCATAGCGAATCGTGTCCTGTGGTGGTATCGATAATCTGGTCGATGCGGGGGAGGGGGAGGGGATCCTTAGGGCAGGCCTACCTACGCAAATGAGATGGAGCTGCAGCAAGCGACTAGCATATATGGTGGCTAACATACGCAAATGAGAGCGAGAAGAGAAAGCAAAGCACGGTCGATAAAAGTATGATCAAGAAGTGATCCTAAAACAACCTACGTCAAACATAACTCCAACACCGTGTTCACTTCCCGGACTCCGCCGGAAAGAGACCATCACGGTTACACACGCGGTTGATTCATTTTAATTAAGGTCAACTTCAGGTTTTCTACAACCGGACATTAACAAATTCCCATCTGCCCATAACCGCGGGCACGGCTTTCGAAAGTTCAAATCCCTGCAGGGGTGTCCCAACTTAGCCCATGACAAGCTCTCACGGTCAACGAAGGAATAGACCTCCTCCCGAGACATTCCGATCAGACTCGGTATCCCGGTTCTACAAGACATTTTGACAGGGTAAAACTAAACCAGCAACACCGCCCGAATGTGCCGACAAATCCCGATAGGAGCTGCACATATCTCTTTCTCAGGGCACACTCAGATTGTCTTAGGTACAGGTAGGCCAGCCCAGAGTTGCCCCTGGTGGCCACCGGCAGCTGACAGGTTGGACCAACACTCAGAGGAGCACTGGCCCAGGGGGGTTTAAATAAAGATGACCCTTGAGTCTGCGGAACCCAAGGGAAAAAGAGGCTAGGTGGCGAATGGTAAAACCAAGGTTGGGCATTGCTGGAAGAGTTTTATTCAAGGCGATTTGTCAAGGGGTTCCCATTATTACCCAACCACGTAAGAAATGCAAAATCCGGGAACATAACACCGATATGACGAAAACTAGGGCGGCAAGAGTGGAACAAAACACCAGGCATAAGGCCGAGCCTTCCACCCTTTACCAAGTATATAGATGCATTAATTAAATAAGATATATTGTGATATCCCAACAAGTAAACATGTTCCAACAAGGAACAACATCTCCATGTTCCAACAAGGAACAAACTTCAAACTTCACCTGCAACTAACAACGCTATAAGAGGGGCTGAGCAAAGCGGTAACATAGCCAAACAACGGTTTGCTAGGACAAGGTGGGTTAGAGGCTTGGTTCAACAACATGGGAGGCATGATAAGCAAGTGGTAGGTATCGCAGCATAGGCATAGCAAAAGAGCGAGCATCTAAGCAAGCAAAGATAGAAGTGATTTCGAGGGTATGATCATCTTGCCTGAGATCCCGCAAGGAAGAAGAACGAGACCATGAAGAAGAACAAACGGACGTAGACGAACGGGTCCTCACAAACGCGACGTAACCGGAACCAACCCGAAGAAGCAAACATCGGAAAGAAGCATACAACATAGTAAACAACCAACACATGAACATGGTATGATATGCGGGATGCGGGATGCGATGCATATGCAAGAATTGACAAGGAATGCATGAACCTGGCCTCATCTTGGGAATCCAAGTGTGCCACTAGAAAGGTGAGATGAAATCGCTTGAAAACGATATAAAGATCACCGGAATCGGAGTTACGGTTTGGAAATGGCAAGCAATTCAAATATGGCCACGTTCTGCGATTTACAGCAAGTAGCCATCTAAATGCAACAAGTTAATTATGCTACAGCACTCAAGCATGGCAACAAAATACATGGCAGGGATCCATTCAAGATTCTTAACAAAAGTCTAGCACCGTGCTACGGCCAATTCATCCATTAACAGGTTCAAACAAGCATGGCAAAAATGCAAACGGTAAACAGATCTCAGACTTAGTGAAATTAACACTTGTCTGGAATTTCAGATCAGGTAGCACACTTTGGAGCATGAAAACTAGATACTACAGGAACTGAACATGGCAAAGTAAGGCATGAAATGGAGCTACTCAAAGAGCTTAACAAAAGTCCCTTAATGACCTTGAGCCAAAAGGGATCAGAAAATACAATTGCAAGCATGTGAACATGGCAAAAACATAATCAGATCACAGACTTAGAGAAAAAGTGGAGCATGCAAATCAGATATCAAGTAGGCGTGTTTACGAGCTCGATGCACTCACTACAGAGCAAGTCATGACAATATAAGCATACACCCATCAAGAATACACATTATACAAGCTAGACATGGCAAGAACAATAACATGGCATGCACGGATCAACTACAACATCCTTGGCAAAATCGCTAACAAGTAGACAATCTGCCCAGATTCACGAAATAGCAAAAGTAGAGCTCGATTGACTCAAGTTAGGGTGCTCCATAATTGCAAACAAATACATAGATGGATAGAGCACTACAAGATTAACAAAACATCCTTACTGATCATCCTCAAAAGAGGCACGGATCACTAGGAAACAACATGAACATATGGCCATATGAGATAAACAGATCAAGGACTTAGTGGAAATGCAACAGATCAAGGACTTAGTGGAAATGCTAAGTCCCAGAAATCAGCATTACCAAGTGCCTCACTTTGCAAGCTTGTGCTCGTCACCACACACATCACAAAAATACATGGGTTGCACCTCTGGAAAGATGGCAAAACCCTTAACAAAACATATGTAGAACTCATGGGCATATCATGTACACAATAATCATGGCAAAAATGACAAATATCTAAATGGAGCAGCAGATCTGACAATTATCTCAAATAGCACTCTTCTAACAACATTTCGGTCATCAAAATGAATCAAATGAAAATGATGCAATGAGATGAAATGATGTACTCTCTGAGACGAACATTTTGATATGCTATATGCATGAATCGGAGCTATGGGTGCAAAGTTACGAGGCGATGAACATGGGCATATGAAACAGGAAAATCGAGGACTTAGAAGAAATAACCACCTCCAGATCTAGGGTTTGGCACGGATTTCGAGGCGGCCGGATCTTCGCCGGAGAGACTCGCCAGAGATGGGAAAGAAGGCAGGGAGGCGCCGGAGAAGTGAGGGCGGCCGGATCCAGTCCGGCCCGACCGGATCCGCGACGAGCGGTGGCGGGGGCGGCCCATGGCGGCGGCGGAGACGCTCCCAGGCGGCCGGAGAAACGGCGAAGCGGCGATGTGGCAGCGCGGCGGAGCACGCCGGCGAAGGACGAGCGGCGGCACGGGACGCCTGGCGAGGAGGCGCGGGCGCACTTGGCGGCGGCGGGCGGCGATTCGGGCCGGGAGGGCCCGATCTGGGTTCCTCGGCCCGCGGCGGGGCGCGTTGACCGGTGGCGGGGTTGGGCGACGTGGCAGGCGGGGATTGGTCCGGCGCGGCGCGCGGACATGTCCGGCACGGTGGAGAAGTGTCCGGCGGCGCGGTGGAGAAGAGGCTAGGGTTTCGTCCGCGAAAATGAACGGGGTGCACATATTTATAGGTAGAGTGAGCTAGGAGAGTCCAAATGAGGTGCGGTCTTCGGCCACGCGATCGTGATCGAACGACCGAGATGATGGAGGAGGTTTAGGTGGGTTTTGGGCCAAATTAGAGGGGTGTTGGGCTGCAACACACATGAGGCCTTTTCGGTCCCTCGGTTAACCGTTGGAGTATCAAACAAAGTCCAAATGGTACGAAACTTGACAGGCGGTCTACCGGTAGTAAACCAAGGCCGCTTGTGAAGTCTCGGTCCAATCCGGAAATGTTTAACCCCCACACAAGAGAAGAAGGTAGAAATGACCACCGGAGGAGAACGGAGCGCCGGAATGCAAAACGGACGACGGGGAAAATGCTCAAATGCAAGAGATGAACACGTATGCAAATGAAATGCACATGATGACATGATATGCAATGCATGACACGCAAGCAAAGACAAGGCAACAACAGCGAATAACTAGAGGACACCTGGCACATCGGTCTCGGGGCGTTACAACACTCCACCACTACGAGAGGATCTCGTCCCGAGATCTAGAATGGCACCGGAGGGACAACAGAAGAGAAAGAGAAGAGGTAAAACTAAGTTGCTTCTTTGACAAACGAGTGAAACCACGAACCTTGAAAAGGTTAAGCCATTTCGAGAAAAGAATACAACGGAGATAAATCAAGTTGAAAATACTCTGTAAGCAAAGAGGAACAAGGAAGAACAACTTTGGGCAGCACTCGAGTTGAGAAGGGATGCAAGGCTTGATAAGGCGAAAGAACTTGAGCAAAAAGGACAGAACACTCCGGTTAAATGGATAATCACGAAAAGAACATGATCCAAGATGATGAGAGAAAAGAGCAATATCACAATGCCTCCGGATGAAAGAATCAAAGGTGGATTGTCGAAACAAAAGAGCGGAGAAGAAAATGACAACTTCTATCACCATTGAACTTGGAAAGCATCCTTGCAAGAAAGGATTGCGCGGGGTTGTTGGGAAAACAACAACGAAGAGGATAAGCTTGTAGTGGGCTTATGGAAAACATCTCTAGAACTTGAGGTGAAATTCCGCCACTAATGAAAACAGTATTGGATTGATAAGAACAAGAAGACGAGGAACTTGTTCATCGGAAGGATAAAGAAGAACTTTGGTCCTTTATAAGCACCATAGATAGCAAAAAACCTTAGGGAAGGCTTTAGGTGAAATATAACCCAAGATAACTGACGAGATTGATGGATTTAAAATATCTCATTCTTGATAACATGTGAATCATGAAACATGAACTCAAATTATCAAGAATGACATAATACCACCTCCGATGATACGGTAGAAAGAATTGCACTCCGGATTGCAAGATGGAGAAAGCTTGAGCTCTTCTGAAAAGAATCTCAATGAACACTTCGAGAAGGAACTAACTCCTTGATGAACCATCATGTTGAGCCTCCATGAAGAACTCCATTAAGCAAAAGAATGATCAAACGGAAAGAAAGAGAAGTTGAAAACACAAGGTGAATCCTTGCAATGATTAGATAGATCTTTGGAATGATATAATTAAATAACTTTGAGCTCCGGAAAGAAAGATTAAACAAGTGAAACCGAGAGTTTTGATGAGGCTTCGGAATAAGGAATTGAATTTACTCGATGAAACAAGAATAAGAATTACATTATGCTTATCCTTCACCAATTAAATTGATGACAAGCAACGGATTTGGCATACTACTTATTCTCGTAGAAAGGATTAAGATAGATATAGCGTAAACTTGAAGAGGCCTTCGATGATCCACCGGTAGGATTTGAAGGAACGAAAGTATGATAACATAAGAAGAGGAATCTTGAACAAACCACCGTAAGAATTACAATGAACGAAGAGAAAACACCGGGAAGAATTAGCAAATGAATGAAGATGCTTGAGCGAATATATATATGAGAGAACGAAGAGATCATGCACTGATTAGAGGATATTTGATTGATGCACCGGCAAGATAGGAGAATGATAACTGACAACTGAGAATGAATAAACCTAAATTGATGGACTCCGGATAACAAACTGAGAAGACTCTTGAATTACTCTGGATAGGTGAAAAGAATTCTCACGGTCAAAACAATTATGAGAGGATGTCAACAAGCTAGAATCACGAATCTTGAAGAGAATGGAGCAAGATTGAGAGAAAAATCTTCTTCAGTCTCCAAAATCTGAGAATTACGACGAGAAACACCACCATGAATTGTTGAGGCACCGGAATAAAGAAGAATATAAAAGTTGAATCAACGATGAAATGAATTTGAAAGATCTTGGAGAAGGACATTTGACTGATGATAATTCATTCTTACATCAAACTTTGACAAGAAATTTGAGGATATCTCCGGGAAATAAGAAGAGTCAGGTAAGATCCTGGGAAAAGACCTGTGGGTTAGGGCCCACTCAAAAGAAACACCGTAGAACGATTGCTTGAAAAGAGAGATTGCACCGGTTGAATTAAATGGCTTGAAAGATATTACAATCTCGATAGAGCTTGAACGAATGCAGAGTGGAAACATGAATCTTCGAGATATCTTGAGCACTCCGGAACAATTGAATAGCGAGAGGTGAATGATTAAGAATTGCACCGGCATGAGAAAGCATTGCAACGAGGAAAAAGGGCATGATCAACACTGAAAGCTTGAATTGGTTCCACCGGAGAAGAAAGAAAACGGAGAATGATGAGCTTGAAGCTCCATTAGAATCTTCATGAGAATCACCGGATAAGAACATTGCCGGAAAAGAATGGAGAGACTTCATATGAATAAAAGGATACTTGATTAAGAATTCCGAGTCCTCGAAGAAAAAGGGGTGGGTGGGCGGGAAAAACAAAGGCAGCTTGGGACGAATGAAACAAACAACGTCGAGAAGAAATGATAATTGATCTTGCTGATGGGAAGAAAGATGGGATCATCTCGAAGAGAAGCGCATCGGTTGGAAAAAGGATTGACATGACAATCTCGATTATCAAGAAGGATTAGTATTCACATAGAAGTATGAGAACACCACTTGGAAAAGGTATGGAATCAACATTTGACTTCGAAGCAACTCGAATACCACAACTCAAAACAAAACAAATGATTGGCTTGCAGAATAAGCCGGAACAAACATATGATAGAGATTTCGTCCAAAGTTTTTGTGGTGGGGCCTACACGGGCTCGATCGTACAGCACCATCATGTACAAGGCAGTGCACATGACATACGAAGCGTCCCCGAGTCGGCATAGCCAAGGACTCTTTAAGACACAACGAGACCACTATAAAACCGACCGTGAATAGGCGGACCACTAGACGTCGAACCCCAATTTCATATCATACATCTGTCAGAAAGATATCCTAAGAGCTACTTGAATTCCCACTTATAAACTCCCGAAATTTTCCCGGTTATGCAATCAGGTGTTGGGGATACAGGGGAAGCATAATATCTCACCCAAAACTAACAAATCCTACATCCAGCTATATCCATCCTTCAACACATAACCAAGAAACCTTCGGAAATCATCTACCTCAACCTTCGAAAAGCATCCATTATACAAGTTATGGCAATACTCCCGAACTCCCGCCCCCAGTACTGGGTGGCGTCGAGGTTATCTCACCAACGAACTGCATAAAAGAGATTTTCGATGTCGGCGTACTAAACTCAGGTATTCCAGAACTGCAACGATAAAATTGTGATGACAACACCTCAGAGCTCAACTCCCCGGGACACTTCCACAAAACCCCTGACAGGGGGCACCAAGACAATGTTCTCGTCACAAAACCATCGGAACGATTCCAAGATACCCGCGTGATCCTAAATTTTTTTAGTGAAATTAGAGAAGAGAAGAGTCAAAACTCTACGTTAGGATGCCTTACCAGAGCGATGAGGAGACTGGGAAGTAAAAAGAATTCCTAAACTCTCCGATATATAATTCCTAAATGACTCAAAACATTTTTCTAGACACAACTCGGCCGCTAATAACGATCAAGCAATGGGGGCTCCTAAGGTCGGGGAAGGCTCTGATACCAACTTGTAACGCCCTCGATGCGGCTATATCTCCCACGTGTCGATGCATGACTTAGAGGCATAACCGCATTGAAAGCAATGTCGCAAGTGAGGTAATCTTCACACAACCCATGTAATACATAAGGGAAAGAGATACATAGTTGGCTTACAATCGCCACTTCACACAATACATAAATAAAGCATTACATCATCCAGATACAATCAAGGTCCGACTATGGAACCAAAATAAAAGAAGAACCCCAAATGCGACAACGTCCCCGATCGACCCCAACTGGGCTCCACTACTGATCAACTAGAACGAAACAACACAAAGGGCAAGATCTTCATTGAGCTCCTCCTTGAGCTTGGTTGCGTCATCTGCACGGACTCATCGGCACCTGCAAGCTGGTTTTGGAAGTATCTGTGAGCCACGGGAACTCAGCAATCTCACACCCTCGCGATCAAGACTATTTAAGCTTATGGGTAAGGTAAAAGGTATGAGGTGGAGCTGCAGCAAGCGACTAGCATATATGGTGGCTAACATACACAAATGAGAGCGAGAAGAGAAAGCAAAGCACGGTCGATAAAATTATGATCAAGAAGTGATCCTAAAACAACCTACGTCAAACATAACTCCAACACCGTGTTCACTTCCCGGACTCCACCGGAAAGAGACCATCATGGTTACACACGCGGTTGATTCATTTTAATTAAGGTCAACTTCAGGTTTTCTACAACCAGACATTAACAAATTCCCATCTGCCCATAACCGCGGGCACGGCTTTCGAAAGTTCAAATCCCTACAGGGGTGTCCCAACTTAGCCCATGACAAGCTCTCACGGTCAACGAAGGAATATACCTCCTCCCGAGACATTCTGATCAGACTCGGTATCCCGGTTCTACAAGACATTTCGACAGGGTAAAACTAAACCAGCAACACCGCCCGAATGTGCCGACAAATCCCGATAGGAGCTGCACATATCTCTTTCTCAGGGCACACTCAGATTGTCTTAGGTATGGGTAGGCCAGCCCAGAGTTGCCCCTGGTGGCCACCGGCAGCTGACAGGTTGGACCAAAACTCAGAGGAGCACTGGCCCGGGGGGGGGGTAAAATAATGATGACCCTTAGGAGCGCGACTACCAAGGGAAAAGAAAAAGCTAGGTGGCAAATGGTAAAACCAATGTTGGGCATTGCTGGAGGAGTTTTACTCAAGGAGAACTGCCAAGGGGTTCCCATAATAGCCCAACCGCGTAAGGAACGCAAAATCTGGGAACATAACACCGATATGACGGAAACTAGGGCGGCAAGAGTGGAACAAAACACCAGGCATAAGGCCGAGCCTTCCACCCTTTACCAAGTATATAGATGCATTAATTAAATAAGAGATATTGTGATATCCCAACAAGTAACATGTTCCAACAAGGAACAACATCTCCATGTTCCAACAAGGAACAAACTTCAATCTTCACCTGCAACTAACAACGCTATAAGAGGGGCTGAGCAAAGCGGTAACATAGCCAATCAACGGTTTGCTAGGACAAGGTGGGTTGGAGGCTTGGTTCAACAACATGGGAGGCATGATAAGCAAGTGGTAGGTATCGCAGCATAGGCATAGCAAAAGAGCGAGCATCTAAGCAAGCAAAGATAGAAGTGATTTCGAGGGTATGATCATCTTGCCTGAGATCCCGCAAGGAAGAAGAACGAGGCCATGAAGAAGAACAAACGGACGTAGACGAACGGGTCCTCACAAACGCGACGTAACCGGAACCAACCCGAAGAAGCAAACATCGGAAAGAAGCATACAACATAGTAAACAACCAACACATGAACATGGTATGATATGCGGGATGCGGGATGCGATGCATATGCAAGAATTGACAAGGAATGCATGAACCTGGCCTCATCTTGGGAATCCAAGTGTGCCACTAGAAAGGTGAGATGAAATCGCTTGAAAACGATATAAAGATCACCGGAATCGGAGTTACGGTTTGGAAATGGCAAGCAATTCAAATATGGCCACGTTCTGCGATTTACAGCAAGTAGCCATCTAAATGCAACAAGTTAATTATGCTACAGCACTCAAGCATGGCAACAAAATACATGGCAGGGATCCATTCAAGATTCTTACCAAAAGTCTAGCACCGTGCTACGGCCAATTCATCCATTAACAGGTTCAAACAAGCATGGCAAAAATGCAAACGGTAAACAGATCTCAGACTTAGTGAAATTAACACTTGTCTGGAATTTCAGATCAGGTAGCACACTTTGGAGCATGAAAACTAGATACTACAGGAACTGAACATGGCAAAGTAAGGCATGAAATGGAGCTACTCAAAGGCTTAACAAAAGTCCCTTAATGACCTTGAGCCAAAAGGGATCAGAAAATACAATTGCAAGCATGTGAACATGGCAAAAACATAATCAGATCACAGACTTAGAGAAAAAGTGGAGTGCAAATCAGATATCAAGTAGGCATGTTTACGAGCTCGATGCACTCACTACAGAGCAAGTCATTACAATATAAGCATACACCCATCAAGAATACACATTATACAAGCTAGACATGGCAAGAACAATAACATGGCATGCACGGATAAACTACAACATCCTCGGCAAAATCGCTAACAAGTAGACAATCTGCCCAGATTCACGAAATAGCAAAAGTAGAGCTCGATTGACTCAAGCTAGGGTGCTCCATAATTGCAAACAAAGACATGGATGGATAGAGCACTACAAGATTAACAAAACATCCTTACTGATCATCCTCAAAAGAGGCACGGATCACTAGGAAACAACATGAACATATGGCCATATGAGATAAACAGATCAAGGACTTAGTGGAAATGCAACAGATCAAGGACTTAGTGGAAATGCTAAGTCCCAGAAATCAGCATTACCAAGTGCCTCAATTTGCAAGCTTGTGCTCGTCACCACACACATCACAAAAATACATGGGTTGCACCTCTGGAAAGATAGCAAAACCCTTAACAAAACATATGTATAACTCATGGGCATATCATGCACACAATAATCATGGCAAAAATGACAAATATCTAAATGGAGCAGCAGATCTGACAATTATCTCAAATAGCACTCTTCTAACAACATTTCGGTCATCAAAATGAACTCAAATGAAAATGATGCAATGAGATGAAATGATGTACTCTCTGAGACGAACATTTTGATATGCTATATGCATGAATCGGAGCTATGGGTGCAAAGTTATGAGGCGATGAACATGGGCATATGAAACAGGATAATCGAGGACTTAGAAGAAATAACCACCTCCAGATCTAGGGTTTGGCACGGATTTCGAGGCGGCCGGATCTTCGCCGGAGAGACTCGCCGGAGATGGGAAAGAAGGCAGGGAGGCGCCGGAGAAGTGAGGGCGGTCGGATCCGGTCCGGCCCGACCGGATCCGCGACGAGCGGTGGCGGGGGCGGCCCATGGCGGCGGCGGAGACGCTCCCAGGCGGCCGGAGCAACGGCGAAGCAGCGATGTGGCGGCGCGGCGGAGCATGCCGACGAAGGACGATTGGCGGCACGGGACGCCTGGCGAGGAGGCGCGGGCGCACTTGGCGGCGGCGGGCGGCGATTCGGGCCGGGAGGGCCCGATCTGGGTTCCTCGGCCCGCGGCGGGGCGCGTTGACCAGCGGCGGGGTTCAAATGAGGTGCGGTCTTCGGCCACACGATCGTGATCGAACGACCGAGATGATGGAGGAGGTTTAGGTGGGTTTTGGGCCAAATTGGAGAGCTGTTGGGCTGCAACACACACGAGGCCTTTTCCGTCCCTCGGTTAACCGTTGGAGTATCAAACGAAGTCCAAATGGTACAAAACTTGACATGCGGTCTACCGGTAGTAAACCAAGGCCGCTTGGAAAGACTCGGTCCAATCCGGAAATGTTTAATCCCCACACAAGTGAAGAAGGTAGAAATGACCACAGGAGGAGAACGGAGCGCCGGAATGCAAAACGGACAACGGGGAAAATGCTCAGATGCAATAGACGAACACGTATGCAAATGAAATGCACATGATGACATGATATGCAATGCATGACATGCAAGCAAAGACAAGGCAACAACATCGAATAACTAGAGGACACCTGGCACATCGGTCTCGGGCGTTACAACAAGTTCCCTCAACAATAATATCATAATTGGATCACTTAACTATCCCTCAACATGCAACAAAGAGTCACTCCAAAGTCACTAATAGCGGAGAACAAACGAAGAGATTATGGTAGGGTACGAATCCACCTCAAAGTTATTCTTTCCAATCAATCCGTTGGGCTATTCCTATAAGTGTCACAAACAGCCCTAGAGTTCATACTAGAATAACACCTTAAGACACAAATCAACCAAAACCCTAATGTCACCTCAAGTATCCGTGGGTATGATTATACGATATGCATCACACAATCTCAGATTCATCTATTCAACCAACACAAAGGACCTCAAAGAGTGCCCCAAAGTTCTACCGGAGAATCACAACTTAAACGTGTGCCAACCCCTATGCATAGGTTCATGGGCGGAACCCGCAAGTTGATCACCAAAACATACATCAAGTGAATCACGTGATATCCCATTGTCACCACAGATATCCATGGCAAGACATACATCAAGTGTTCTCAAATCTTTAAAGACTCAATCTGATAAGATAACTCCAAAGGGGAAACTCAATTCATTACAAGAGAGAAGAGGGGGGAAGAAACATCATAGGATCCAACTATAATAGCAAAGCTCGCGATACATCAAGATCGTATCTTCTCAAGAACACGAGAGAGAGAGAGATCAAACACATAGCTACTGGTACATACCCTCAGCACCGAGGGAGAACTACTCCCTCCTCGTCATGGAGAGCACCGGGATGATGAAGATGGCCACCGGAGAGGGATTGCCCCTCCGACAGGGTGCCAGAACGGGTCTAGATTGGTTTTCGGTGGCTACGGAGGCTTCTGGTGGTGGAACTCCCGATCTATTGTGTGTTCTGGAAGTTTTAGGGTATATGGAGTTATATAGGCAGAAGAAGCACGTCAGGGGAGCCACGGGGGCCCCACGAGGCAGGGGGCGTGCCCCCACCCTCGTGGGCAGCTCCCGTATCTTCTGACGTGGGGTCCAAGTCCATCAGGTGTGTTTCCTTCCAAAAATAACTTCTCCAGTTGATTTCGTTCCGTTTCGACTCCGTCTGATATTCCTTTTCTTCAAAACACTGAAATAGGCATAAAATAGCAAATCTAGGCTGGGCCTCTGGTTAATAGGTTAGTCCCAAAAATAATATAAAAGTGGAAAATAAAGCCCAATATTTCCCAAAACAGTAGATAATATAGCATGGAGCAATCAAAAATTATAGATATGTTGGAGACGTATCAAGCATCCCCAAGCTTAATTCCTGCTCATCCTCGAGTAGGTAAATGATAAAAAGATAATTTTTGATGTGGAATGCTAGTTGGCATAATTTCAATGTAATTCTTCTTACTTGTGATATGAATATTCAGATCTGAAAGATTCAAGACAAAAGTTCATATTGACATAAAAGTAATAATACTTCAAGCATACTAACTAAGCAATCATGTCTTCTCAAAATAACATGGCCAAAGAGAGCTATCCCTACAAAATCATATAGTCTGGCTATGCTCCATCTTCACCACCCAAAATATTTAAATCGTGCACAACCCCGATGACAAGCCAAGCAATTGTTTCATACTTTTAATGTTCTCAAACTTTTTCAATCTTCACGTAATACATGAGCGTGAGCCATGGACATAGCACTATAGGTGGAATAGAATGGTGGTTGTGGAGAGGAAAAAAGGGAGAAGATAGTCTCACATCGACTAGGCGTATCAACGGGCTATGGAGATGCCCATCAATAGATATCAATGTGAGTGAGTAGGGATTGCCATGCAACAGATGCACTAGAGCTATAAATGTATGAAAGCTCAACAAAAGAAACTAGTGGGTGTGCATCCAACTCGCTTGTTCACGAAGACCTAGGGCATTTTGAGGAAGCCCATCATTGGAATATACAAGCCAAGTTCTATAATGAAAGATTCCCACCAGTATATGAAAGTGACAACATAGGAGACTCTCTATCATGAAGATCATGGTGCTACTTTGAAGCACAAGTGTGGTAAAAGGATAGTAGCATTGTCCCTTTTATTTTATTATTTATTATTTTTTATTTGGCCTTTTTTTATTTGGCCTTTCCCTTTCTTTTTTTGGGATAATGCTCTATTGAATGATGATCATCACACTTCTATTTATTTACAACTCGATGATACAACTCGATAGTAGAACAAAGATGACTCTATATGAATGCCTCCGGCGGTGTACCGGGATGTGCAATGATGCATGAGTGACATGTATGAAAGAATTATGAATGGTGGCTTTGCCACAAATACAATGTAGACTACATGATCATGCTAAGCAATATGACAATGATGAAGCATGTCATAATAAACGGAACGGTGGAAAGTTGCATGGCAATATATCTCGGAATGACTATGGAAATGCCATAATAGGTAGGTATGGTGGCTGTTTTGAGGAAGTTAAATGGTGGGTTTATGGTACCGGCGAAAGGTGCGCGGTACTAGAGAGGCTAGCAAGGGTTGATGGGTGAGAGTGCGTATAATCCATGGACTCAACATTAGTCATAAAGAACTCATATAATTATTGCAAAAATCTACAAGTTATCAAAGCAAAGTATTACGCGCATGCTCCTAGGGGGATAGATTGGTAGGAAAAGACCATCGCTCGTCCCCGACCGCCACTCATAAGGAAGACAATCAATAAATAAATCATGCTCCGACTTCATCACATAACGGTTCACCATACGTGCATGCTACGGGAATCACAAACTTCAACACAAGAATTTCTCAAATTCACAGCTACTCAACTAGCATGACTCTAATATTACCATCCTCATATCTCAAAACAATCATCAAGTATCAAACTTCTTATAGTATTCAACACACTCATAAGAAAGTTTTATTATTCTTGAATACCTAGCATATTAGGATTTTAAGCAAATTACCATGCTATTTAAGACTCTCATAATGATATAAGTGAAGCATGAGAGTTCATCTATTTCTTCAAAATAAAACTACCACCATGCTCTAAAAGATATAAGTGAAGCACTAGAGCAAATGACAAACTACTCTGAAGGATATAAGTGAAGATCAATGAGTAGTTGAATAATTATGCAACTATGTGAAGACTCTCTAACATCTAATAATTTGAGATCTTGGTATTCTATTCAAACATCAAGCAAAGAAAAATAAAATGACATTCTAAGAATGGCAAACATCATGTGAAGAAGCAAAAACTTAGGATCAACCGATACTAACCGATAGTTGTTGAAGAAGAAAGGTGGGATGCCAACCGGGGCATCCCCAAGCTTAGACGCTTGAGACTTCTTGAATATTATCTTGGGGTGACTTGGGCATCCCCAAGCTTGAGCTTTTGTGTCTCCTTAATTCCTCTCATATCACGGTCTCCCTAAATCTCAAAAGCTTCATCCACACAAAACTCAACAAGGACTCGTGTGATAAGTTGGTATAAACCATTGCAAAAACCTTATCATACTCTACTATAGCAAATCACTAAAATTATTATTCAACATTGGATACTAAATGCCTCTGCATATTTAATAGTCCTATCCTCAAATAGAACCATTAAAGAAGCAAACATATGCAAACAATGCAAACATAACAGCAATCTGCCTAAACAGGATAGTCTGTAAAGAATGCTGCAACATCCATACTTCCCTAACTCCAAAAATTATGAAAGAAAATTCCAACTGTAGTAAATTTATCAGATCTTAATATGCAAATGGTTTCAACATTTTATCACATTCTTACTTTTGTAGGGAATTATTGCAACAGCGGTAAACTTTCTGTTTTCAAACAGCAACATGTATACTTGTAACATAGGCATAGTGGAGGCTATCAATGCCACTTTTATTGAAATAAAAGATGCAAAACATTGTTCTAAATAACAGAAAGCAAATCCTAACAAAATAAATTGACGCTCCAAGCAAAACACATATCATGTGGCGAATAAAAATATAGCTCCAAGTAAAGTTACCGATGAACGAAGACGAAGGAGGGGATGTCTTCCGGGGCATCCCCAAGCTTAGGCTCTTGTTTGTACTTGAATATTACCTTGGGGTGACTTGTTAATCCCCAAGCTTAGGCTCTTGCCACTCCTTATTCCATAGTCCATCGAATCCTTACCCAAAACTTGAAAACTTCACAACACAAAACTTAACAGAAAACTCGTAAGCTCCGTTAGTATAAGAAAGCAAAGCACCACTTCAAGGTACTGTAATGAACTCATTCTTTATTTATATTGGTCTTAAACCTACTGTATTCCAACTTCTCTATGGTTTATAAACTATTTTACTAGCCATAGATTCATCAAAATAAGTAAACAACACATGAAAAACAGAATCTGTCAAGAATAGAACAGTCTGTAGTAATCTGAATCAAACGTATACTTCTGGAACTCAACAAATTCTCAAATAAATTGCTGGACCTGATTAATTTATCTATTAATCATCTGCAAAAATAATTAACTAAATAGCACTTTCCAAATAAATATGGCAGCAATTTTCGTGAGCGCTAAAGTTTCTGTTTTTTACAGCATGATCAACAAGACTTTCCCCAAGTCTTCCCAAAGGTTCTACTTGGCACAAACACTAATTAAAAGCATAAAACCACATCTAAACAGAGGCTAGATGAATTATTTATTACTAAAAAGGAACAAAAAGCAAGGAACTAAAATAAAATTGGGTTGCCTCCCAACAAGCGCTATCTTTTAACGCCCCTAGCTAGGCATGATGATTTCAATGATGCTCACATAAAAGATAAGGATTGAAATATAAAGAGAGCATCATGAAGAATATGACTAGCACATTTAAGTCTAACATAATTCCTATACATAGGGATTTTGTGAGCAAACAACTTGTGGGAACAATAATCAACTAGCATAGGAGGGCAAAACAAGCATAACTTCAAAACTTTAAGCACATAGAGAGGAAACTTGATATTATTGCAATTCCTACAAGCATATATTCCTCCCTCATAATAATATGCAGTAGCATAATGAATGAATTCAACAATATAACCAGTACCTAAAGCATTCTTTCCATGATCTACAAGCATAGAAATTTTATGACTCTCCACATAAGCAAATTTCTTCTCAGTCGGAATAGTGGGAGTATCATAAAAGACTTGAATACTATAAATTGTTTCCACATTAAAAGAGTAATGTTCAGAGAAATACTCATAATCATGACAAGTTTTATAAATATAATCATCACTACTTTTTATAGCATAAGTTTTATCACAATAATCATCATAAGTAGCAACTTTGTTCTCATCATAATCGATTGAAACCTCTTCCAAGATAGTGGATACATCACTAAATCAAGTCATGACCTCTCCAAATCCACTTTCATAAATATTATAAGATTCAACATACTCCAAAATAGTGGGATCATTACTTCCTAAAGTTGACACTCTTCCAAACCCACTTTCATCAATATAATCATCGTAAGTAGAAGGCATGCTATCATCATAAAACCTTTACATATCAAAACTTGAGAGGCTAAAAATATCATTTTCATTAAGTGTAACATACCCAATCTTGGGACAAACATTAATTGCAGAAAATATATTCTCAAATATGTCATCCTCATCAAACATAGCTTCCCCAAGTTTGGGCCTTTTCATATCATAAGCATAATCACTCTCATCATTAATAGTATAGATAGCACCGATAGTATAGCAATTATTATATTCTTCCAAGCAAGTGCCAAAAAGATTTTCAAGATCATAAGAAGTATCATTATCTTCCACAATTATATTTTCATGAGGGACAATAGTAATAGGAGCAGCATTATTTGGGAGAGATATCTTTTTACCTCTCTTCCTTTTTCTTTTCTTCTTCTTCGCCACATCATGCGTGGGTTCAATCCTCTTTTTGGAGCTCCTTATTAATGAGATTGGTTGAATAGAGGGCTCCTCTTCGTTACCTGATTCATCATGAGAAATAATAGGAGAATATTGGGAAGTCTCTTCCCTGTCGTTAGCATTCTCTTCATCTTCTATTTGTTTTGTTTTCTTTATGTAATTGGCAATATAAGGATTTTCAGTGAAATTCACCGCAAAATACATATAAATTTCCTCTAGATCAAAATGAAGAATTTTATCAAGGGCAAATTTTGGAATATCCTTAGTTCTACGTTTAATTTCTTCATAATCCAAGAGCAAACTAAGTTCATTATGATGTGCAAGGGAAATCAAGTCATCACAATTTTTGGACACGATACGCTCATGAAAAAATTTGCATTGGGTACTAAAATGATCACGTTCATTGCAAAGTTCACAAGTAGGGCTAAGAAAACATAAATTTTCAGCACATTCATCTAGCTCTTCTTGCAACAATTTGGTTTCTAAGTACTTATGCCTCTTGCAATATCTATCTTCCCTATTTGGTGTGTACTTGCAAACCCAGTCTACTCCACAAAAAATGACATGTTTATAGGAGGCATTTTCATCATAACTAGTGCAATCATCATTAGCATCATGGATATTCAAAGAAATCGTACTAACAACATTGCAATCATTCTCATCATTCAAATATTTAGTGCCAAACATTTTAGAGATCTCTTCTTCTAGCACTTGAGCACAATTATCCTTTCCATCATACTCACGAAAGATATTAAAAAGGTGAAGCGTATGAGACAAACTCAATTCCATTTTTTATAGTTTTCTTTTATAAACTAAACTAGTGATAAAACAAGAAACCAAAAGACTCGATTGCAAGATCTAAAGATATACCTTCAAGCACTCACCTCCCCGGCAACGGCGCCAGAAAAGAGCTTGATGTCTACTACACAACCTTCTTCTTGTAGACGTTGTTGGGCCTCCAAGTGCAGAGGTCTGTAGGACAGTAGAAAATTTCCCTCAAGGGGATGACCTAAGGTTTATCAATCCGTAGGAGGCGTAGGATGAAGATGGTCTCTCTCAAGCAACCCTGCAACCAAATAACAAAGAGTCTCTTGTGTCCCCAACACACCCAATACAATGGTAAATTGTATAGGTGCACTAGTTCGGCGAAGAGATGGTGATACAGGCGGTATATGGATGGTAGATAAAGGTATTTGTAATCTGAAATTATAAAAACAACAAGGTAACTAATGATAAAAATTATCGTAAACGGTATTGCAATGTGTTGAAACAAGGCCTAGGGTTCATACTTTCGCTAGTGCAAGTTCCCTCAACAATAATATCATAATTGGATCACATAACTATCCCTCAACATGCAACAAAGAGTCACTCCAAAGTCACTAATAGCGGAGAACAAACGAAGAGATTATGGTAGGGTACGAAACCACCTCAAAGTTATTCTTTCCAATCAATCCGTTGGGCTATTCCTATAAGTGTCACAAACAGCCCTAGAGTTCGTACTAGAATAACACCTTAAGACACAAATCAACCAAAACCCTAATGTCACCTAGATACTCTAATGTCACCTCAAGTATCCGTGGGTATGATTATACGATATGCATCACACAATCTCAGATTCATCTATTCAACCAACACAAAGGACCTCAAAGAGTGCCCCAAAGTTCTACCGGAGAATCACGACGAAAACGTGTGCCAACCCCTATGCATAGGTTCATGGGCGGAACCTGCAAGTTGATCACCAAAACATACATCAAGTGAATCACGTGATATCCCATTGTCACCACAGATATCCACGGCAAGACATACATCAAGTGTTCTCAAATCTTTAAAGACTCAATCCGATAAGATAACTCCAAAGGGGAAAATCAATTCATTACAAGAGAGAAGAGGGGGAAGAAACATCATAGGATCCAAATATAATAGCAAAGCTCGCGATACATTAAGATCGTATCATCTCAAGAACACGAGAGAGAGAGAGAGAGATCAAACACATAGCTACTGGTACATACCCTCAGCCCCGAGGGAGAACTACTCCCTCCTCGTCATGGAGAGCACCGGGATGACGAAGATGGCCACCGGAGAGGGATTGCCCCTCCGGTAGGGTGCCGGAACGGGTCTAGATTGGTTTTCGGTGGCTACGGAGGCTTCTGGCGGCGAAACTCCTGATCTATTGTGTGTTCTGGAAGTTTAAGGGTATATGGAGTTATATAGGCAGAAGAAGCACGTCAGGGGAGCCACGGGGGCCCCATGAGGCAGGGGGCGCGCCCTAGGGGGGTGGGCGCGCCCCCCACCCTCGTGGGCAGCTCCCGTATCTTCTAACGTGGGGTCCAAGTCCATCAGGTGTGTTTCCTTCCAAAAATAACTTCTCTAGTTGATTTCGTTCCGTTTCGACTCCGTCTGATATTCCTTTTCTTCAAAACACTGAAATAGGCATAAAACAGCAAATCTGGGCTGGGCCTCCGGTTAATAGGTTAGTCTCAAAAATAATATAAAAGTGGAAAATAAAGCCCAATATTGCCCAAAACAGTAGATAATATAGCATGGAGCAATCAAAAATTATAGATACGTTGGAGACGTATCAGTTTTCGGCGCGGAGTGCTATGTCCGGATCACTAGCAAGAGTGATTATGCCATTGGGCCCCGACATCTTGAGCTTCATATACCCATAGTGAGGTATGGCATGGAAGCGTGTGAATGCATCTCGCCCCAATAGGTTGTGATATCCGCTGTTGAAAGGGGCCACTTGGAAGGTTAGTTCTTCAGTCTGATAGTTCTCCGGTGTACCGAATACCACGTCGAGGGTGATTTTTCCCGCGCATCGCGCCTCCCGACTGGGAATAATTCCTCGGAAGGTTGTGCTACTTTGCTTGATGCGGCTCCTGTCTATTTCCATTTTACTGAGTGTGTCCTCGTAAATGAGGTTTAGTCCGCTGTCGTCGTCCATGAGAACCTTGGTGAGACGAAAGCCGTCCACGATCAGACTGAGGACCAAGGCGGCTGGTGCCTGGATTGTCCTGACTTTCGGTTCATCATCGGCATTGAAAGTTATGGCCATGTCGTTCCAAGGGTTTGTTGCTGCGATTTGGCAGACTTCGGCAAGGTCGCGGAGTGCCCTTTTACGCTTATTGTTTGAAGCGAAAGTCTTGAAGACCATCAGTACTTTGGGGTCGTCTTCTTGTGGAGGATATTGCTCTGGGTTATTTTTGGTGAGGATATCCTCTCCACTCTTGGCCACTTGCTAGAGTATCCAACATGCTCTAAGGCTGTGAGTTGATATAGTGTCCGGTGTTGTGTGTAGATTGCATGGTCCATCGAGCCATCCCTCCAGAACTATTCCACGTCTCGTAACGGGCTTGTATTTCTTTATCATTGGGCTGGGCGTGCCACTAGGGTGCATCCTTTTTACCTGAACGAGGGATTGGGTGGAAACTGGCGGTTCCCAGTAGCCTGCCTGAGTTTTCCAGGCGCTTTCCATTGCGCAATACTTGTATACTATGGTTGCCAAGTCTGCGAAGCGTGAAATGCGACGACGGTTGATGGCGTTGAGGATTACTTCATCCGTGCAATTGCTGCGGAACGTTGTGATCGCATCTTCGTTGTCGCAATCTTCAATCTTATCTTTGACAAGGAGGAATCTGGCCCAGAAGTGGTGGGCCGTTTCCTTATACTGCTACCGTATGCCCCTGAGAGCGCTTATGTCTGGGTGGGTGGGTGGGTGGATTGAAGTCCGAACCCTGACCCAAGTTGGGATCCAGAGTTTGAAGGATCTTCGAATTTAATAGTTCAGGCACTGGGATGTCAGCTGATTTTTTGGGCTTGTCATCCGATTCTATGTTCGGAGGACAGAACATGTCTTTCTGCGGATAGGTATCCGGCTCTTCAAGTTAGGAGATCCGAACGTAGTTCGTCCTTAATATATAGGAAGAGTTGTCATCTTGCTCCTCTACTACCACTACTTGATGGGTGATCGGCGGAGTTCTAATTTCTCTCTGGTCGGGTTTAAGCGGATGGGTGGCAACCCCAAGGCGGCAATGTGATCTAGGAGCTCGTTTAAAGACGACAGCTCCACCAGATCCATCTGCTTGGAGTACTTAGAGTCATCATGAAGGGGATTTTTGATGACCCGAGAAGCCATCGTCGGCTTAGTGGCCGAACGGGCGGTCATAATGAAGCCGCCCAGCCGGAGGGTTTAGCCTGGGGCCAATGTTCCTCCGGAGGTGACATTATCCTTGAGAACAAGGCGAGCCATCGATCCTATCTTTCGGCGGCACAGTGGAACTCTCAATGAATGCACCAATGTCGGTGTCAAAACCGGCTGATCTCGGGTAGGGGGTCCCGAACTGTGCATCTAGGATCGATGGTAACAGGAGACGGGGGACACAATGCTTACCCAGGTTCGGGCCCTCTCTATGGAGGTAATACCCTACTTCTTGCTCGATTGATTTTGATGAATATGAGTGTTACAAGATTTGATCTACCACGAGAACGTAATGGCTAAACCCTAAAAGTCTAACCTGGCTATGATTATTCGGGGGTATCTACAGACCTAGCCCTCCGGTTTATATAGACACAGGAGGGACCTAAGGTTTACACAAGGTCGGTTACAAAGAAAGGAATATTCATATTTGGTCGCCAAGCTTTCCTTCCACACCAAGGAGAGTCCCATCCGGACACGTGTAGAGTCTTCGGTCTTCATATCTTCACGGCCCATCAGTCCGGCCCATATCCAATAGGTCGGACGCCTGAGGACCCCATAGTCCAGGACTCCCTCAACCGCGCTACTGCTATATCCAGTTAGTAGTAGCTCTTTCTTGAAAGGGCGCTACTGGTAATTACTAGTAGCGCCTCTCGCAGCCCGCGCTACTAATAACCCACAAGTATAGGGGATCACAACAGTTTTTTGAGGGTAGAGTATTCAACCCAAATTTATAGATTCGACACAAGGGGAGCCTAAGAATATTTGAAGGTATTAGCAGATGAGTTTTCAATTCAACCACACCTGGAGATTAATTATGTGCAACAATATGATCAGTAGAAAAGTAGTTTGATAGTAGTGACAGTAGAAATGGTAACAGTAACAGTGATAGCCATAATTTGTAGCAAGTGTAACAGGGATGATAGCAGTAGTAACTTAGCAAAATCAATAAGGATAAATTCGTAGGCATTGGATCGGTGACTTGTTGGATGATATTCATCATGAGACAGTTATAACCTAGGGTGATACAACACTAGCTCCAGTTCATCGATATAATGTAGGCATGTATTCCATAAATAGTCATACATGCTTTATTAAAAGAACTTGAATGACATCTTTTGTCCTACCCTCCCGTGGCAGCGGGGTCCATATTGGAAACTAAGGGATATTAAGGCCTCCTTTTAATAGAGAACCAGAATAAAGCATTAGCACATAGTGAATACATGAACTCCTCAAAGTACGGTCATCACCGGGAGTGGGCCCGGTTGTTGTCACTCCGGGGTTGCCAGATCATAACCGTAGTAGGTGACTATAACTTGCAAGATCGAATCTAAAACATGGATATAATGATGAATTCATAAACGGTTCAGATCTGAAATCATGGCACCCGGGCCCAAAGTGACAAGCATTAAGCATGGCAAAGTCATAGCAACATCAATCTAAGAACATAGTGGATACTAGGGATCATGCCCTAACAAAACTAACTCGATTACATGATGAATCTCATCCAACTCCTCACCGACCAGCGAGCCTACGAAGGGATTACTCACTCTTGGTGGGGAGCATCATGGAATTGGCGATGGAGATAGGTTGGTGATGACGAAGATCGAAGATCCCCCTCCCCGGAGCCCCAAACGGACTCCAGATCTGCCCTCCTAAGGAAGAATAGGGCTTGGCGGCGGCTCCATCTCATGGATCACGATAATTCTTTTTCCCTTTTTTTGGAATAATGTGAATTTATAGTATCAGGGGGGTCATCAATGGGGCCACCAGGTGGGTACAACCCACCTGGGCTCGCCAGGAGAGGGGGCGCGCCCTGGTGGGTTGTGCCCACCCAGGGCCCCCTCTCCGGTGGGTTTTGGCTCCAAAAATTCTAATTATTGGTATAAAAAATCCTCAAAAAGTTTTGTTCCATTCCGAGAACTTTTATTTCTGCACAAAAACAACACCATGGTAGTTCTGCTGAAAACAGCGTCAGTCCGGGGTTAGTTTCATTCAAATCATGCAAATTAGAGTCCAAAACAAGAGGAAAACGCATGAGAAAAAGTAGATACGTTGGATACGTATCAACTCCTCAAACTTAAACTGTCGTGGAATTGTCATGGCAGATGTCCTGGTGTGAGGACTTAGTCGTGAGGCCAACGCATCTATGTGGTAGCTTGAGAGGGGTTGGACGGAATCGAGAGACGCAACACACAAGACGAGGATTTAGACAGCTTCAGACCCCGGGAAATATCATCCGGTAATAGCCCTACATGCTGTTTGTGGCTAGGTCTCATTATGCTCATGAGGGAGTCGCCGGTAAACCGGTTCTTTGTGTCTAGCCCTAGATATTGCTTTCTTTTCCTGTCCCTCTTTGGGGAGCCCTGCCCCTCCTTATATAAGTTAGAGGGGCCGGTTACATGTGGATTCCTATTAGGATTAGGACTAGTCTACCTTCTAATACAAACCGGATACAAGTCCGGGTCTTGACTCCTTGTAAGGGAAATATTACTCACACCTTTTCTCTTAAACCGGCCCACCATTAACATAAACCGACCTTCTGGGCCTTGAGCCTTGTCATCCGTCTGTCCCGCCCGCCGGGTTACCAGTGAGTCATAATGTCTAGCCAGGTTGCTTGTAAACCGCCTGGTCAGTGCGGGTCGCCGGTGAATCGCCAAGTCCGACCGGGGTATACTTCCGGCCGGGTTACGCCGCGGGGTATATCCCCGACATTAGCCCCCAAGTTTAGCTTGGATTTATCCATGGTAAACTTATGCTACAAAATAAACACAAGAACAAATTTGACAGGTTGTGCTCCGGGTTAAGAATTCTTGTAAACCGTCCTTAAGTCCTTGTCATTTCCTCCTTCTAGAAAATCCGGGTCAATAGACCAGCATCATAATCAATTTGCTTATAGAAGAAATATTGTAAATAAAAAATCCATTTGATTCGGCCTTGAATGCTCCGACTTGACAAAAATATTGGTCTTCAAATATTCAACCGATATTCAGCCGGCTTAAAAATGTAGCACTTGCCAAACTATGATTTCCAAAATCGGCGGGTTATAAAAACTGATAATTCCGGGTCATGATTGTTGCCAATGCCGGTTCATGATTGTTGCCAACGCCGGTTCATGATTATTGGTGACACCGGGTTATGATTGTTGCAGACACCGGGTCAATCTGGTTCATTCAAAACTGAGAATTTGAAGTTTTTTCTCCCTTATATCCATGTTACCTGTAGCCCCCAAGTCTTGAGCAGAACAAAGTGATGGCTTAAGACTTGCTTCAATATAAATACCGCCACTTAAGAAGAAATCCATGTTGTTCATCCCAGTCACTTAGTAAAAAACTGAATACTCCATATTATGTAGCCCCCAAGTGTCGGGTTGTCATGCTTGCAGCAACCTGGGACTTGTAATTGCCTGATGCTCAAAAAACTTCAACCAGTGTAGCCCCCAAGGGCCGGGTCATTATGTAATAATGAGCAGGGACTTTATAAATATAATCATGCTTCATTGAAAATAACATCATATGATGTAACTCCACCATGGGGCTTTAACCCACGTCCACAAGGTTAAGAGCTTTGTGCTTTACCAACTAAGCAGTGGACCCTTGAATATAATGGATTAAGACTTGTGTACCTTGAATCATTGATAGGAGCAATTGGTAGCCCACAAGGGCCGGCTCATTATGATATGACGAGTCGGGTCTTCAATAAGGCCAAAAAAATGACTTTGCATTAGCCCCCAAGTGTCATGGTGCATGCTTGCAGCGACATGAGACTTGCATATTTGATATAATCTCAACTTAAATAATGTAGCCCCCAAGTGCCGGATCGTAAGCCTGCAACAACTCGGGACTATTCCTTCAATTGTAGAATAAATCATATCCATTGATAATATAATAGCCATTGCACTAAAGCGACTTTAAAAACTTTAATCATAATACTGGTTACTGATAACCATAATAAAATCCAGCCATGTTGGCTATTTGAAGATTTGAATAATATAATCCAATGATTTATGAGCACATGATTCCAATGGTGCAATCCAAATATATACTGGCGACTTATAGTCCCAAGCCAGGCCGGTTTAATAAACGCCGGATAATTTATCATCATACTGGTGACTTATAGCCGAAAGCCAGGCCGGGTTAATAAACACCGGATAATTTATAATCATGCTTTATTCAACCTATTTCTGCATACAACAAGTTTAAAGTGTCCTGGCGGTTTACCGCCGGACGGGTCATAATGCCCAACATATAACCCGGGTTTATAACCAAGGCTGCACTTAAGAATAATCAAATATGAACTATATCATACCTGTGACATTCAATCACATCGTTGGTTTACCAACTTTTTGTAGTAAGTGTGATAACCCAAATATTGAGTACTGATAACTCCTCCATATTTGTCGGTTTATAACAAAACCGTACCAGGTTGTAATAAACACCGGATTATCCATATATAATACTGGCAACTTATAGTCAAAACCAGACCAGGTTAATAAGCACCAGATTATAAGTGATCATGTACAGACAACTTGCCGTTGAAAGTCAAACCGGGTTAATGAACGCCGGTATATCCATGCACATATGATACATGCTATGATGATGTAATGATGATGCAACGTATGATGCAATATATGATGATGTATATGTAAGATCAAGAGGGTTTAAGGTATGGTTCAGATACGACCAGAGCCCCCATGTAGTCATAATTGTGGCATTGCGCCGATCAAAAGGTGTAGCTATGGTTCAAATACGACCAAGCCCCCCAAGTGATTTCCCTAGTGCCCTTATGCCTATCAAGAGGTGTAACTATGGTTCGAATCCATAGCCCCCAAGTGATTTCCCTGGTGGCCTTATGCCTATCAAGAGGTGTAGCTATGGTTCGGATACGACCAAGCCCCCAAGTGATTTTCCTGGTGCCCTTATGCCTATCAAGAGGGTATAAGCTATGGTTCGGATACGACCAGAGCCCCCCAAGTGATTTCCCTGGTGGCCTTAAGCCTATCAAGAGGTGTGACTATGGTTCGAACATAGCCCCCAAGTGATATTGTGAGCTGTGCTCAAGGGATACCCATGTTTGAGTTGTGCTATGCAGCAGACTCTCTTTGGCCCCTTATGATAATATTGGCTTGATAGCTAGATTACCGAAGTAACCAGAACTGTGCTCTTATGATAATATTGGCATGATAGCCGGATCAAGAGGTGTAGCTATGCTCAATGAGCAGGAAGCGCCCGTGTGATCAATAATATGATAAGTCAATAAGGAAGGATACCCATGTTTGACCCGCACATCATGGCAACATGTCCTCTTCGACATCCTTTAACTTTTTGCAAGGGATAAATTCTTCCTGAACCGGGATATTGAACGGGATATTGAGAGCGTCAGAGCTTTGCAAGAGATAGTTTCCTCTTAAACCGGATTTGAACTAGATACTAAGGGCTTCAACGCTGTGTGGGAGACGGGATTTAACTTAAACTGGAAGCATCATTGTGAGACGGAATACTTCTGATGGCCTTTAAATTTTCATCAATATAACAGTAGCCTCCGAGCTGAAACTGGGAAGACCTGCTGAGTCATATCATCGTAGCCCCCGAGTCTTAAGAGGACTCAAGGAGTTGTCTTGAGATTCTCCGTACTTTGACCATAACAGAAGGTATATATCATTGGTTTGATAACGCGATGTAAATCCACAGAAGGTTGAGGTGACTGTGGCGGGTTATAAATGGTCCCGTATGAGCCGTGTCAGCAACTCTGCCAATGGTTTCTTCCAACTGACTGTTTGAAGTTAACCGAATTGTAGTGACAGCGATTTGTGCGCATGTCCATTGAACCATCCAGCGCAGACAGCGGCTGATGATAATTTTCCTCCAATTTGTTGGAAGAAAACCGGGTTACCCAAACAGTGACTGGCTTTTTATTCAATAAATAGCTCATGCAAACAGATGCGACCCGATGTGTTGATGTAGACCAAGCCTCGGGGGCGGCGATTTGCGCACGTCTATTGACAACGAGCAGACGCGATCCCAGCAAGCTGATGTGGACCAGACCACAAGGGTAGCAGCTTGTGTGAGTCCATTCATCATGTGATATGTCCTGGATTATCCCCAGGCGGAATATTATCAATCCGTGTTCCATATACGTGGTATAAACCACATTTTTAGTGAGTAATGGTCCTGTATATAAAAATATACAAATCAAAGCAATTTGTCTTTTGATAGAAATAATATGTGTTAAAAAATTAGATGGATATCACAGATGGCAAACAACTTTGAATGACCCGGAGGCAAACCTCAGAAACAGGCACAACGGTTCAGCGCGCCGCGAGCTCGTGCAATGAGGTGAAGGCGCGGCCGGTTTAGAGCGGCGGCGTTGACTCGGGGTAGTGTCTTGGAGCAGGGCCAGGGCGGCTCAGCAGGCACACGAGTCGACGATGATCGCAGGGGCCCATCAGAGACGTCGGCGGCTCACTGAGACCATGTCGGAGGAGTGCGCGAGGCCGGTGCAGCTTGCGGTGACATCGGCAGAGGCCGCGAGAGGTGACGGCGGATTAACGCGTCTGCGGATGAAGCGGCATGATGCTACGGATGCCATGACAGCCGCGGCAATTTCGGCAAGGCCGCGAAAACAGCGCAGGCGACCCCTAGGCGACCCGTGGCAGTTGACGCAGGCGGATCAACAGCGAGGCGCGACCCGACGGTAGACGAGGCTGACGGCAGAGGTGAACCGGCGACACAGGGCCGGCTTGCGGTGAGCGGAGGTGGCAGGAGCAGTGGAGGCGGCTCAAGGCCGGTCGATGAAGGCACGCCAGCGAGCCTGCGGTGAAGGCGAATGGCGGCTTGATTTGAAGGTGATTCGAGGTAGTTCGTCGAGGCGGACGTGGCCGGGGCGGCTCGACACACCGGCGAGGCAACTTGGTGGCAGTGACTTGTGGCGACAGAACCGGCTTACTGGAAGGGTAGACCGGCCTTGGGGACATAGGCAGCGCACCGACGACTTAAAACTGGGCCCGGCAGAGGAGGGGCAATGGCGTGGGCATAGCCGGTGAGCCGGCGCGCGTGGACGACAGCAGCTCGCAACTGTGGTGAACCGGCGCGCGGGGAGCAGCAGTAGCGAGTCAGCTCAGCAGAGCTGAGGTCGGCGGGTCACAGCCTCGGCGGTTCAGAAGCGGGCAGCCGGTTTGACGCAGCCCGGCGGGGTCGGCGCAAGGCGAATCAGAGGCGGGCAACTCAGAATCAGGGCCCGCTTGCGGCAAGGCTGCGGCGGCTCAGGGCAGCGGTAGCAGGCGTTTGAAACAATTAAGCTTCCTGTAGCTGTAAATCTTTTTTTCCGCTGGCTCACTGAAGCTTGACTTGCATCGTAAATTCCTTTTTGGTCTTGGTACGTTGCGACTTCGAAACTCAGGTTTCATGGACGAAATCCTTTGCACTCCTCCGGCTAGGCTGAAGTAGATTTTGATGTTGATAATAACTCCATCGCCGGTTCGAGCTGCGATGATAATGAAACTGACCGGACCTTGCGACGTACGGCACCGCTGTAGGTGCGAGTAGTAGTACATGCTACTCCAAGCTACCAAGAAGTACTACCAATCCCATCCAAGATGTGCGTACATAAACCACCCCCCTGTTTTTTAATTGACGCTCCACATAAGGTTATGACACCAAGTATCAGTATCCCTCTGTTGAATTGTCTATTAGTACTGCTCGTAGTGGCACACTGCTCCCGGACTATTGCTTTTTTCCTTTGCTCTCCACGAGGCGAATCTGAAGCCGTTCTGAAAGAGGTCTTAAGAGGAGTCCTGACCGCAGGCACCAGGCGTTTTTTTGGCAGATCGAGTCATCGTCGGCTTAGCCTGACTTGATGCGCTGTTCGGGGACGCGTGTGTAGATGCAGATTGGATCCGTTTCATGGTAGTGTGGAGACATCGTCCACAAAAATTCTTCCAAGTTCGATCTTTAAGCCAGACCAACACTGATTTTGATAGAAAAATAATTCCGCCGACGACAGACAACAACTGAGTAAATTAGACCAGGAAGAACGCCCATGGCAGCGCCTGTAATCCCTTCGATTTTTCCACTTGAGACAGGTATTAGATGATCTCGGAATTTGATCTCGACCGACAAACTCGAAGATGATGTAGATATTTTCGAGCCAGTTTCTTTAATCCGGAAATTTGTGATCTTCTCGATTGCTGAAAAAGATCCCTCCAAGGACTCAACACCATCGTGCGTAGCCTCACGGTGAGCGCCAACTGTCGTGGAATTGTCACGACAGATGTCCTAGTGTGAGGACTTAGTCGTGAGGCCAACGCATCTATGTGGTAGCTTGAGAGGGGTTGGGCGGAATCGAGAGACGCAACACACAAGACGAGGATTTAGACAGCTTCAGACCCCAGGAAATATCATCCGGTAATAGCCCTACATGTTGTTTGTGGCTAGGTCTCATTATGCTCATGAGGGAGTCGCCGGTAAACCGGCTCTTTGTGTCTAGCCCTAGAGAGTGCTTTCTTTTCCTGTCCCTCTTTGGGGAGCCCTGCCCCTCCTTATATAAGTTAGAGGGGCGGGTTACATGTGGATTCCTATTAGAATTAGGACTAGTCTACCTTCTAATACAAACCGGATACAAGTCGGGGTCTTGACTCCTTGTAAGGAAATATTTCTCACACCTTTTCTCTTAAACCGGCCCACCATTAACATAAATTGGCCTTCTGGGCCTTGAGCCTTGTCATCCGTCTGTCCCGCCCGCCGGGTTACCAGTGAGTCATAATGTCCAGCCAGGTTGCTTGTAAACCGTCTGATCAGTGCGGGTCACCGGTGAATCGCCAAGTCCGACTGGGCTATATTTCCGGCCGGATTACGCCACGGGGTATATCCCCAAACTTAAACCTTTGCTTATCCTCAAGCAATTCAGCTGATAAACTGAAAGTGAGAAAGAAAAACTTTTACGAACTCTTTTGCTGTTGTTTGCATAAATAAGCTTAAACAACACCTAGGTTTTCAACCAACATTATAACTAACCATGTCAACAATAACTCTTAAAGATTATAATGACTCATATCAATGCCATAATCGGTTAGGGAGTAATAATAAGATATCTCAAACAGCAACACGTTGTCAAAACAACCATGATATAATATGACAATAATGGTATCTCTCTAGCCCTTTCTAAGACCACAAAACATAAATACAAAGCACCTCCGAAGTTCAAGCAACGACTAAACATTGTAATTCATGGTTGAAAAGATCCAGTCATGATGCACCCAACATTAGCTATACACAATGCATAAATCATGACCGCTGTGCTCTACTCAGTTTCTGGCGCTTGTTTATAGAAGGTGATGACACAACATAAAAGTAAATAGAAAGTCCCTTCGCAGAGGGAAGCAGTGATTTGCAGAGGTGCCAGAGCTCAAGTTTCTAAAACAGAGATAAATGAAATTTTGAGACATGCACCCTTCTTATTCACTTCACGACCATCAGTTATCAACATCTTCCATGCTAAGCACACTAGTGATGGTCCCCAAGCGGAAAGTAAAGGTTTTGACTCCATTGGGAGTTTTTGTTTGATTATGTAAGAGATGAACTCTTTTTTTGTATTTCGCAATTTGGGACTGGGCACCTGTAACGCCCTCGATGCGGCTATATCTCCCACGTGTCGAAGCACGACTTAGAGGCATAACCGCATTGAAAGCAATGTCGCAAGTGAGGTAATCTTCACACATCCCATGTAATACATAAGGGAAAGAGATACATAGTTGGCTTACAATCGCCACTTCACACAGTACATGAATTAAAGCATTACATCAACCAGATACAATCAAGGTCCGACTACGGAACCAAAATAAAAGAAGACTACCCCAAATGCTACACAGATCCCCGACCGTCCCGACTAGGCTCCACTACTGATCAACTAGAACGAAACAATACAAAGGAGAAGATCTTTATCAAGCTCCTCCTTGAGCTTGGTTGCGTCTCCTGCTCGGTAACATCGGCACCTGCAAACTGGTTTTGGAAGTATCTGTGAGTCACGGGGACTCAGCAATCTCACACCCTCGTGATCAAGACTATTTAAGCTTATGGGTAAGGTAAAGGTATGTGGTGGAGCTGCAGCAAGCGACTAGCATATATGGTGGCTACCTTACGCAAATGAGAGCGAGAAGAGAAGGCAAAGCACGTTCGAGAAAATATGATCAAGAAGTGATCCTATAACAACCTACGTCAAACATAACTCCAACATTGTGTTCACTTCCCGGACCCCGCCGAGAAGAGACCATCACGGTAACACACGCGGTTGATGTATTTTAATTAAGGTCAACTTCAGGTTTTCTACAACCGGATATTAACAAATTCCCATCTGCCCATAACCGCAGGCACGGCTTTCGAAAGTTCAAATCCCTGCAGGGGTGTCCCAACTTAGCCCATCACAAGCTCTCACGGTCAACGAAGGATATACCTTCTCCCGAGACGTTCCAATCAGACTCGGCATCCCGGTTCTACAAGACAACTTCGACAAGTTAAAACAAATCCAGCAACACCGCCCGAATGTGCCGACAAATCCCGATAGGAGCTGCACATATCTCGTTCTCAGGGCACACTCAGATGAGCAATCCGTACAACTAAAACCAAACCTCGAGTTTCCCCAAGGGGGCGCTGCACAAGGCTCTAGTTTGGACCAACACCCAGAGGAGCACTGGCCCAGGGGGGTTTAAATAAAGATGACCCTTGAGTCTGCGGAACCCAAGGGAAAAAGAGGCTAGGTGGCGAATGGTAAAACCAAGGTTGGGCATTGCTGGAAGAGTTTTATTCAAGGCGATTTGTCAAGGGGTTCCCATTATTACCCAACCACGTAAGAAATGCAAAATCCGGGAACATAACACCGATATGACGAAAACTAGGGCGGCAAGAGTGGAACAAAACACCAGGCATAAGGCCGAGCCTTCCACCCTTTACCAAGTATATAGATGCAATTAATTAAATAAGATATATTGTGATATCCCAACAAGTAAACATGTTCCAACAAGGAACAACATCTCCATGTTCCAACAAGGAACAAACTTCAAACTTCACCTGCAACTAACAACGCTATAAGAGGGGCTGAGCAAAGCGGTAACATAGCCAAACAACGGTTTGCTAGGACAAGGTGGGTTAGAGGCTTGGTTCAACAATATGGGAGGCATGATAAGCAAGTGGTAGGTATCGCAGCATAGGCATAGCAAAAGAGCGAGCAAACTAGCAAGCAAAGATAGAAGTGATTTCGAGGGTATGGTCATCTTGCCTGAAATCCCGCAAGGAAGAAGAACGAGTCCATGAAGAAGACAAACAGACGTAGTTGAACGAATCCTCACAAACGTGACGTTACCGGAACAAAAGACGAGAAAGAAGCATACACGGAAAAAGAAGCAAACAACATAGTAAACAACCACACATAGACATGGCATGATGCATAACCAAGTATGATGCATGTCCGGTTTAATGAGGCATGGCATGGCAAAGTGCACAAGCAATCCTACAAATTAAGTGGAGCTCAATATGCAACGGAGTTGCATATTGAAGAAAACACCACATGACTTATTTAGTTCTCTCTCGTTTATGTACCCAACAAGATTAAATGTTGTTAGCATGGCAAGAGGTGAAGCATGATGAAACTATCTAATCTAGGCAAGTTTAAATGAGGCCGGAAACAACAAAACAACAAGTCCGGAAACTCCTCATATGCATATATTAGGTTTGGTACTGTTCTGCCCTAAACACAAATTTTAGAGTTGTTAAGCATGCAAAGTGAAGCCACCATGTTAAACTAGGCAGAATTTCTACCCCATTTACATATAAAGTTTGTTACAAACCGAGTTACGGTTATTTAGTTATGAAATAAATCATTTTAGCAATAGCAAATATCAAACATCATTTTAAACATTTTAAACATAGATGAAAGCATATTATTAAACTAGATGAAATCTAAGCAAGTTTCATATAAAGATCATTTTAGCATGGCATATGAGCAAATTTAATCAAACATCATTTTAAACATTTTAAACATAGATGAAAGTTGCATATTATTAAACTAGATGAAAAACTAAGCAAGTTACAGGTTTAGATCATTTTAATCCGATGCACGGTTCAAGAGTTATAAAATGCATGATGTCTAGGGGGTTCTCTGCAAAACTGGGTAGTCTCTGGATAATGTTAAAATCACCAGAACGGAAAAAAAGATGCAGGCTAAAATCTGGTGGGCACTGGGGAGCTCACCATGGGCCTTGGCCTAGTCGCTGGAGCTGGCTGTAGGCTGCGAGAGCGCTGGGTCGAAGGAGAGGAGTAGATGGGTCGGCTTGGTTCGGTGCCGCAGGCCGGCTTGGGCTGGCGGAGGTTGCAGCTGGGCCTAGGAGGCGCTGCGAAAGAGGTGAAGCAGGGGTGCGGTCAACGCGACTAGACGAAAGCGGGCTCGTCCTCCTCCTCGGACGAAACAGGGGTAGGTCAAGGCAGAGGTCGCAGGCAGGCAACAACGACGGATGGGGCTTCTACTCTAGCAACGAGGCAGTGCAAGGAACGGATGGAGGCGCGGATCCAGGAGGTCTTGACGATGAGGAACCGGTTCCCGGCAGTTGGCGCGCGGGACGGCGTGATGAACGGCAACCGGCGGCGGAGCTTGAACCTGTGCGGTCATGGCGACGAGCGGAAGGCCGACCAGAGGCGCGATGCAGAGGCAGGGGACCCGCGGGCGCGGCGGATCCGGCGCGAACGGGGCTCCTCTCGAGCTCGGTGCTGCTCCATGGCGGGATGACGGAGAGGACGAAGCAAGGCGGCGGGACTTGCGGGGACGAACCCGGCGAGGCTGCAGGTGGTCGTTGAGGTCGGGAACGGGTGCGGCGATGGTGAGGTTCTCTCCGACGAGGCAGGGCCAGGTCCACTGGTAGGGGCTTCCATGGCGGCTCCAGGGTACCTGAGACAGAGAAGGAAGGATCGGGCATGAGAGAGAGGGAGGAGGAAGGAAGGAAGAGGAGAGGAGAAAGGCGCAATGGGGAATGGAGCTCATCTGCTGGTCCGGCAACTCAGACCTCTGCCGGACGCGGGCGCGGGACTCCGGGCGAGCACCTGCTCGGGAGAGGATTGAGGGGGCTTGCGAGGTTGGGGATCTGGTGGATCATGGGGAGGAGATGGTTGGTTCTCGCTGGAAAACGATGGAGTTTGACAGGGTCGGCTGGATCGGGAGGGATCTCGAGGAAAAACGGAGTGGCGGCGGCACACTGAAACAGAGGGAAATGGTCTAGGGTTTGTCAAAAAGGGTAGGGATTCATCTGCTATAAGTACCATGTGGGTTAGACTGTTTTAAAAGGTAGGGATTAGGGTAGGGCTATCTTTTCCCTACGATTGAAATCGGGCGGCCGAGAAAATTAGGTTAGGATAGTCAAAGAAGAAAACGATGATGTTTTGTAGACGTTTGGGGATGATCCGGACACAACGGTGGCGACTGCTCGGGTCGGGTCCAGGACAACTTTTCGGACACACGCGAGGGTGGCCGCGGGCTGACGAGAGAGGTTAGGTAGGGCCTGGCGGTTAGGTAGTGGGCCGTGCAGAAAGCCTTGGGCTGAGAGAAGAGAAGAGAGAGACCCGGCGACTGTTTCCGGAGACGGAAAACGTCCGACGAAAAGACCGGCTATACTGCCGCTATAGTTATTCGTTAGGGCATCAAACGGACTCTGAACACGATGAAACTTGGCAGGCGGCCTACTGACAACAAAACAACACCGCATGCCAACTTTCATCCCATTCCGAGAACATTTCCGGCCACTTATAAAATAATATTTCGGATATGTCGCGGGCGTGTGCAAGTGTGGTTGGGCTCAGAACGGACAACGGAGAGGACGAGGAGACCGGGGCGGATGCAAGTTTTAAAACATGATGATGCAATGCACATGATGACATGATAAGATGCAACATGCAAGAAAATGACATGGCAACAACAGCGAATAACTCGAAGACACCTGGCACATCGGTCTCGGGGCGTTACAACACTCCACCACTACGAGAGGATCTCGTCCCAAGATCTAGAATGGCACCGGAGGGGAAAGGAAGAGGAAGAGGTGAGGTGAAACTATGTTGCTTCTCTGACAAACGAGTGAAACCAAAGAACCTTGCGAGGTTGAACACATTCGAGAAAAGAATACAACGAAGGTGAACAAAGTCGAAAACACTCCGGTTAAAAGGATAAGCACGAAAAGAACACGATCCTGACAACACAAGAAGAAGGGTTGAAGATAGCTACATCACAATGCCTCCGGACGGAAGAAATGGAAGATAGATAAATGAAATAAAAGAATGGAGGAGAAAATGCCAACTTCTGTCACACTTGAGCTTGAAAAGGCATCCTTAGGAGAGGGGTCGAACGGAGTTGTTGGAAAAATACACAACGAAAAGGATAAGCTTGATGTGTACTTATAGAGGACATCTCAAAATTATGAGGTGACAACTTGCCACTCACGAAAAAAAATTGGATTGATATGGCCAAGGAGAGGAGAAAATATTTCACCCGTAGGATAAATGAAGAACTTGGATCATATATGAGCAACATAAATAGCGACAATCCTTAGGAGAAGCTTTAGGTGAAATATAACCCAAGATAATTCCAATGAAGAAAATGATGGATTTAAAATATCTCATCCTTGAAAACATGTGAATCATGAAACACGAACTCAAATTATCAAGAATGACATAATACCACCTCCAAAGATTCGGAAGAAAGAATTGCACCCCGGATAGCAAGAAGAAGAAAACTTGAAGTATATCTTGGCGGATCATAGCTTTGAGAGATATCTTGAAGAACATTTGAAGAATGAAAAGACTCCTTGACGAACCACCATGAGGAACTCCGGTAATAAAAGGACGATCAAACGAAATGGAGGATGAAAAAAATAAGGTTGAAGCCTTGCAATGATTTAAATGAATCTCCGTGGAGATGTAATTGAAAAAGGTTGGAACTCCGGGAAAAAGGGAAGATGAAACAATTGAAATCAGGAATTTGATGAGCCTCCGGAATAGGAAATTAATCACTTGGATGAAATAAGAATCAGGATTACATTATGCTTATCCTTCACCAATTAAATTGATGACAAACAACAGATTTGGCATACTACTTATTCTCGAAGGAAGGATTAAGATAGATATCGCGCCAACTTGAGAAGGTCTTCAACGAACCACCGTAAGAATTGGAAGTGAACGAAGTAAAGATAAAGAAACACCGGGAAGAATTGGAGAACGAATGAAGATACTTGAGGTAAAATAAATATATGAGAACGGAGAGGTCACGAGCTGATTAGAGGAATACTTGAATGATGCACCGGTAAGATTTGGAGAACCATAGCTGAAAGCTGAGAATGAATAAGTCTTCTTAAATGATGGGCTTCGGGGAAAAGAAATGGAAAACAACTCATGAAATGCTCCAGATGGGTGAAAAGAATTCTCACAATCGAAAAATAATTATGAGAGGATGGCAAGAAGCTAGAGTCACGAATCTTTGAGAGAACGGATAAGATATAGAGGAAACATTTCTTCGGTCTTCAAATGTTGATAATGACGATGAGAAGCACCACCAAAAATTGTAGAGGCACTCCAGAATTAAGATTGGAAAGGTTGAACCAACGATGAAAAGAATTTGACAGATCTTGGATAATGACATTTGACTGATGACAGTTCATTCTTACGTCAAACTTTGACAAGAATTTAGGATAGCTCCGGGAAAATAAGAAGAGTCAGGTAAGATCCTGGGAAAAGACCTGTGGGTTAGGGCCCACTCAAAGAAAACATCGTAGAACGATTCAAAAGAGAGAAATCACCGGTTGAATTAAAAGACTTGAATGAGGGAACATCCTCGAAAGAGCCTGAACAAATGCAGAGTGGAAACACGAATCTTCGAGATATCTTCAGCACTCCGGAACAATTGAATAGAGAGAAGTGGATGAATGTGAGGAGCACCGGCAAGAGAAAGTATTTGAAACGAGGAAAGAATATGATCAACGAAGTTTGAATTGGATCCACCGGAGAAGAAAAAAGAATGAATAATGATGAGATAGTAGAACATCTTCATGGAAACCACCGGGTAAGAACATTGACGGAAAAGGAATGAAGAGGCCTCGCATCAATAAGATGGATACTTGATTAAGATATCCGAGTCCTTGAAGAAAAAG